>NC_085051.1:32781686-33081686 GCF_963662255.1 Cinclus cinclus
AGGGAGTATCAGCTATTGTACTGTTACTATTATGGTAAATAAATATTTTAGAGTTTAAAAAAAGGTATTTCATAGTTATTTTTTTTTCTAGGAAACTCCTTGCCACTTGTTCAAACTTTTTATCTCTTCTTTAAGCTAGTGCTAAGATAGCAGTTTTTAATGCAAATAATACCTTGTATAATAAGCAAATTCATATTCTAGTTAATAAACAGCATCAATAAATTTGTCAAGACTTTAATGGCATCTGTACAGAACTTTTTATACACTGAGATATTTATTCTGCTTCAGTGCTTTATCATAAGCAGTTTTCATTAGCCATCCTCTAATCCATATGAAAAGAAACAAATGGAGTCAGGAAAATTATATGTTTTAAGCCTTCCTGTTACTAAAAAATAGTAATAACTTAGATGGGTTTTGTTATTAAAAACGAGCAATCAAACTGATACAACTTCATTTAATCAATGTGAGAATTTTTAATAAGTTTATGCATTAGACCTGCAGTCTGTCTGAAATTTTCAGCAAAATACAAATGCAGGGTATCCTACACATTTGCCTTCAAGTTAAAAGACTAATTACATGAACTGATTTATTAATAAATGTGGCTTTTTGTCTAATTATTTTAAGTACTAACAGACTGGGGAACCATTTTAAATGTCTAATGTGCCTTGAAACCATTTTTTTAGGTTAATTACATTTCTCACTAAAGTCACTATAGATATGCCCCTCAGGTTTTACACTGCAAGATTAAAGAAAAAAGAAAGATGATTACCTCATTGGCCAGGTCCAGTAATACTGGGGCAGCTGCATTTTTCATCACGCCATTCAGGTACCTAGACAAGACAAAGCCAGGTAATTTTGCAGTGGCAAGAAAAGGCCAGTTTATACATGTCAGCTTCCCTTGTGAATCTTTTTCATTTGGGGGAAAATACCCCACTACAGAGTGTTTAATGGGAAATCTTTTAAGAAGTAAGTATTTTAAGTAATCACTAACTCTCTAGGGCTGTCTCCTATGCAATTTATCTGCAAAATAATCCATCTCAATGAAGTCACTGGTAAAAAACCCAATATATCAAGAAAATTTTAAAAATGCGGCTTAATGACACACAAATAAATTATATCTGTACTACTTAAAGATGCATCACAGGCAAATAAACCCCTATTATTATTCACAGTAAAGATTTTTGGTTCCACATGACCTTCAATTATGAAGGTGCACTGTGTATCTTACTCAACTCACTACTAAGCACGAAAACACAAAT
Organism: Cinclus cinclus; assembly: GCF_963662255.1. NCBI lineage: Eukaryota > Metazoa > Chordata > Aves > Passeriformes > Cinclidae > Cinclus > Cinclus cinclus. Next base: position 32,782,946 of record NC_085051.1, read on the forward strand.
TCTCAAATTTATTCCAGATTTTGTTGTCTGGGCAGTAGTTTAAATACTAAAGGCTTACTTTAGTGAAATCAGTCTAACAATTAATATTCTAAAGAGAGAACACGAAATATTTAGGATTCAATAAAGGTCGATAGAAAGTTGTTATCCTATCAGTGACAATGGCTTAATGTTTCTGGTTGAGGGTGCTACAGAATGATGTTTCTGACCATCGTTTCAGACAATGTCACTTTCCTCACTTCTGCTACTTTCACTGCTTGATATGTACATTTCAATAAAGCCTGAAACCTGTGCTCAGAAGCTGGTGGGAAGGAGCTATGATACTGGAAGCCACTTTATGCTTTGCAGCTGTGTGGAAAAGAACAATAGTTACCAACATTTGAACCTGCTCGTTTATCCTATCTGTATAGCACATCATTACCGACATCATTAGAAGGCCACAGCCTTTCTAGCTCTATCATTTTCTATCCATCAGAAGAGTCTTCTGCTCATTAGTTACAGACATTGAAATTCTTTATAATTTTACCTTTCTGTAGAATGGGTGGCACACCTTTATAAAACCCCTTCACGTAAGATTAGAGGGCTTTTTGCTTGCAACTTATTCTGAAGCTTAATGAATTAAGGGAAGGAAAAAAGCTTTTCTCTGTAACTTATTTCAGTTCCACATAAATGCCCCCCCCCCAAAAAAAAACATGTTTAAACATTGAAAATTTATAACAGAAGAAAATGAGAGATCATACACAAAATACATAACCAGGAAAATGTACTTGAGATTAATGTTCTCAAACATGCATCTAGATGATCAAACAGCAACAATGAAGTAAATTCCTGTCAGATATTTCTAACGCTTCTGGCAACTCCATTACAGACTAAGAGGTCTCACACGCTGATGGCAATATTGTTCTGAAAACTTGCTGATCCTTCTTGTACTTTGTGTTTGCCTAAGTTTCAGACTAGTAAGTCTCAGTCAAGCAAAAGAAACTACTCTACTCAACTATTTTACTTGCTCCTAACAGGGACCACTGGAAATGTCTGCCTTTAAAATCTGGTAGTTTCTGACCTAAGAAAGCAATGACAGCACAATTATATGCTTGTATGGTGGCAGAAATACTAAGGAGCATAGCGCCCAGACTGGGGTATACAGCAGTAAAGTGGATGCTACAGAGGAGCAGAGGACAAGACATGTTTGTCATATTTATGCCTGAAGTATTTCAAAGTGGCTTCTAACTCAAGTTGTCTGCTTCTGTAGCCTCCTAAACATACTACACAGTAAATGTATTAAAACAGGACTGAAATGAGTTTTTTAACTATTGACCAGAACACCTCTGATTTTAAAACATGTGCATTTTACTCAGTCATGTTAATACACTTGCAAAATGACATACTCAGAAATAGCATAAAGAATGATTTTCCCTACTACTACCACAGAGCTTCATACATAATGCATTAGTTATGTACTGCTATCATACTTCAGACTACAGAAGAAGACAGGAGACCAAATCCTCCTATGTGATGTGAGACAAACTTAATCATACCTACAACCCTACTGACACCAATACAACTGCAGCTTTGCATAAAGCAAAATTTTGTCCCATGTTTCAGGTTGAAGTTTCAGGCTGGAACTAGTGATTTATACATACTCTAAGAAAAGGGTTACACAGCAGTTACAATTACCACAGGCCACTTCACTGAAACTGTGCTAGTAAAACATATTTAAAAGTAGTACTGCATTATGCATGTTATTAGTGCAATAAAATTTTAAGCCAATATCTTCCCAAACAAGAGCCAACCCTAGGAAAAGTGTGATGCAATCCAGTACAAATTTTACAGAACAATACAACTACTAAAAAACCAAAATCAAACACCCAAACTACTACACTACACACTGGATAGTCTAAGCAAGTGTCTGATATAATTAGGCTGTGGTTAAGTTTTAAATACATGACTCTGGTGGAAGCATATTTAATTGTTTACAAATGAAGGCTCTTTGTTTATTTTCTTGATTCATACAGATTAGTATTAAGCACGAATATCATACATCACAAGTATGAATTCACTTGCCATGCATGCTCTTCAGATATGTCAGTCTACAAAATAATATTTTAATTGCATATCTTTACCTGTTATCACTATGCCCCAATTATGTCACTGGAATATTTTTAGTAAAGCCTATAGAACTAACAGAAAAACTAAAAAGTGTAGCAAGCACAGTTTATTAGCTTAAGAAGCAAACAATTGTGAAGTGACATAAAGGTTTTCATCCTCCCTTAAAAACTATTTCTGACACTTCTGTTGATAAAACAGGACTGATCTAAAAATTAGTGCTTTAACTGCCAATACATGAATATGTAACTTTTTGTAATGTAACACAAATGTTTTAAACAAGCAGCTGTAACAGAACAAGCTCTCTTGCTGTACAGAAGTCATCAGAATCAGTCTTGACACAGAAACTCTAAAAATTAAAAACTACACACAATACATAATAAACGCCCTCACATACACTGAAAAACAAATTTGCTTATCCTGACTTAGAGCCAGGGAAGTAAACTCTTTCTTAATCAGAATGACCAAATCCTGAAAAATTTCCGTATATTTTTCCGCAGTGAAAAACATTTTTAGGTGAACCATTCTGTATTCCCAAATTCTTAATTTACTGTTATACAAAATTAGCTTCATAAGCTAATTTACTCACAACTGCCATAAAACCAGTAGCTATGACGAGAGTCTTAAATGGGGTGGGGAGCTCATACCTTTGGTAGTAAGTTTCGATAGCTTCAGCAGTGTGATGCTTGGCATGTGTTCTTTTGATTTGTTTCTAGAAAAATGAAGAAACAGGACTTTTACAAATGTGTCATGGATCAAAACACAGAAATCATGACTATGCAAACACGCAATCCTTGGATACACTTTGATAGATGTGAACCATGTTTTCAGATTCCTTACAGAAATTACATTCTATCTACCTATTGAATTGAACGTCTTCAGACTGTACTGCAAAGTACCATATGTAAAAGCCAGTAAGGTCACAATAATTGAATCTAAATAAGTTTACTGAAGGCTGCTGAGGGCAAAGAAAAACTTGTTCTCTCTTTCAACCTTTGTATTAATTTTCCCTCAATTCAATTCCATCTAAGTCTGGTGCACTCTAGTTTTACAATTCAATTGGCATTTTTAACCAGGAAGAACATTGCTTAAAACCAACTTATTTGAAAAACTACAAAAAGTAATTCCATAGAGACTTGCCACTTGACTGACACCTGTCATCTCATGATAAATGACTCCATTTTCTGCCTCTCTTGCCTTCTGCCACTCCGGCAATGGTCATTTATCATCATCTCTGTCAGCAATGGAAAGCAGCACTGACAGTGCAAGTCAGCAAACATTTAGCACATGGAACCACGCAACACAGGGAAATTATTATTGTCAGAATAATAATGGTTTAGCATAATTTATTACAGGTCCACCAAATAAGCAAAGGCTAGATGTTATTAGACAGATGGATGGGTAGGCTTGGCAGCCATCCACTGAGACTCAGGCGGTGCTTGATGTGGAAAAAGGAACATCCTCCAAACCAATCAGAAAGCTGGCAGTTCAATTACAAAGAAATAAAGGGACATTCATCATTCAATTAGGCACCTGTCAACCCTCACAAAGGAGAAAACTTCTAACCTGGTACTCCTGGGAGAAGATGCTCAGCAGAGTGGACTGCGATTGACTGGAACAAATAAAAGAAGGACAAAGTTAATTACTGGAGTGCACTGCAAAGAAACAAAAGAGAAGGGAGCTTCAAAGGTAGGCCTGCTGCCCTGTAATCTAACAGAACATGAAAACAAGTGTGGAAAAGTTGTTCCAGATGAACACCTCAGACAAAGGCTTCCTGCTGCTAGGTCAAGGAGAGAGCATATGAGGGAGGGGAGGAAAATATAGCAAGAATTTCAAACCAAACTAGAATATTGTTTGGGCGATTCAACTTCAGAACCCAAAAGTCCTACCAGGAACAAGTTGTGGAGCTAAAAGATAACAGAGGAAAAAATGGAAATTAAAGCAAAATTTCCATTAATAATTGATGGAGTTAAATTCCATCAGCAGTTGGGAACACACTGCTTGTTCATTGGCAACATATTGAAATTCATTTTGTTAGCAGCAAGGGAACTTCTTCAGTAGCTGTCTCATATTCAAGTTAAAAACTTCCCCCTCTGTCAGAAGTAGCATATGGGACCAGTGGAACATTCCCACTGAAACTGATGTGCTTTGAAAATGGAAACTTTCACAGCAGGAAGCCAGGATTCCCGGGAGTCGGTCATTTCCAAAAGCTGCCATAAGCTTCATTCATCTAAGGCTCCACTCAATGTCAAACACCTGGCAATGAAGCAACCTGGAAAGCATTCTTCCCAAGTGGGAATTTTTCTCTCTGAATTGTTAGCATTTAGAAATGAGACAAGATTTTTTTTCCTCTGAAAGGCAATCAATACAACAACGCTACTGTTTTCAATTGTCCTCTGTGGATATATCTACCTCATCATATCCGGAACACTACTAATTACTTCTGATATATTTTTCTACTACATGCAACTTGAACAAATTACAGTCTCAATAAATCGAGTTTTATGGTACAGCAAAGCATTATGAATAATTAACATTTTTTGCTTTCACGAACTTACCTACTATGGCACAGTATAGGTAGTTCAAAGATTCTACAAGGTCTACAGTCTCGCTCTTCTGTCAGATTTCTTGTATGTGAATTTAACACCAGTTATGTTTTCTCTCCATACATAAATGACCCTTCTCCATCCAACTGCCACACTTCAGAAATATTAATTTAAGATAGGGAAGTCCTACTCCCACTTTCAAAAGGGAACACTGAGGCACAAAACAACTAAATGGTTGGATTCGATTTAAACAAACAGACAGTATGTATATGCAGCATGGTATAAAGTTACCTCTAAACCAAGCAGCTGAAGAATAAGGAACAAAGTGAATAGATTAATGCAGTACTGTACAAAGAACTTACAAGTATGTCTTATCCATAGCTGTGCTTCCAGGCTTTTTGCCATAACTCTGTATTTTGGGCTTGTCTGACCAGTGCAACATCTGAGTGACAGCAGTAAGCTGAGCCTTGATCTTTGCTATTTTACACATGGGACTGTTCACTCTGAGTACTCACTGAGACTGAATGTTAAAACTGCAGAAAAATGATAGCAACACACACTGACTAATACATAGATTTATTAAATTAATGGATTACAGAAAAAATATGTACAATATGGTAAATAATTTAATTTTTTATTAGTTTCTATTAAATAAAATAAACAGCATTTAAATAATAAACATTTATTCAAATATATATGTGACACAGAGGCCAGGAGTTACATACCACAAAGCCTCTTCAAAAGGCACACAATCCAATTATGACAATCTGCAACCTGCACATGTATAACTATAAGGAAATGTATAACATGAATAAGTAGAAGGAAAGAAATTAAGATTATATACTCACACAGGCTATACACACACAGAAAACCAAGATATTTCAAATTGATTTAAAAAAACCCACCAAACCTGCAGGCCATAAATAAGTTGGATACATACACCCCCCTAATGGCTCACCATATAACTATTACTACCTTGTAGGTTTACACGGTCATAATGCTAGAACTGAATTTAGAGACAGATGTGGGAAAAAGCCCAAAATGGATCAGGACAGCATTTGACTAGAGCTCCAGTTTGAGTTCGCCACCACTGACACAGCAATTTTTGTGTTTTTAGGCTATTCCAGATATGACAATTGTACTTATACTACTATTATCCTATTATACACTGACAGTGACATTAAAAAAACCTGTGACCACTATCCATCCCCCCCCCTTACACTCCACCTTTAATGGCAGACTTGGAAATGCTACGTTAATGGTTGGGCTTGATGACCTTCAAGGTCTTCGCAAAACAAAATGTTTCTCTTATTCTTGTCCATTTTATTTGTCCCCTTGGCATCCTTGGATTTTGACCTTTATTTCGTCCAACACTTCTAATTTAGTCTAACACTCCTCTCCTATACTTCCAACTATTCAGATAATCTAGGATTTAGCACGAATAATGATAAAATTAATTCCAAAACCAGTGAAAATTTGATATATATACTGGATTACAGTACAGAAATCACTGGAGCAAAGAGAATTATTTCAGTAACACCATTCAAAGAAGTTCAAGTCTTACTACTGGATGATCTTTCCCCTTCTCCAGGAGAAGTGGATTTATATCTTTGCATGGCTACTTCCATGTTTCTTTTCGTTAACATAGTTCCTGTCTTAAACACTAAAACCACTCATCTGGTGCTCATTGTTTTCTTGCTACAATTTCATTGAGACAACTTCCTGGCAAAATGAAATAGCTCCTCAAAACACAGATGGAGAATCTATTGCAAGATCCCACTGAGTGAAAACTGAAACATCATGGTTTCAGAAAGCACTGAAAAAAACAGTACTATGTACTTGGAGAAGGAAGAGAAGTCATGAACATGCATTTGAATAGCAGGATCACAACTGCTCATACTGACAGCAGGAACACTACCATAGAAGTTGTCATTACTTCTACAGGAAGAGCTAAATTCCCAGGGCACCATCCATCCTCTGATAACTCTATATAAGATTTCAAAGCAACAAATGAAAAGACAAATGCATTTATCACTGAGCTATCCAGGAAAATAAACGTAACACTGAAAGAGTTTTTTATTCAAAATAATGTTTGAGTACTGCGTTATTGCCTTTCATGGAATAAACTATATAGTAAGCCTTATGGCTTACTTGAAGACAAGGAATATAGATGTTTGTGACAAGTAGACTCTATTGTTGAGAAACAACTGTAGATCCAAGGTACATAATTGCTAATTTTTCTGAAACAAGCACACAGAAAATCTAGAACTCATAATTCTGAGTACTACTTAATTTAAATTAGCTTCTTATCCCTCTTGGAGAACTAAATATATTGTCCAGGGAAATAAGCAAATGTTTCTCTTAAGTTCTGTAGTGACAACTTTCATAGAAAAATTTTCTTCTGCAATCCCAGACAGTAATGAATCTAACTCCCAGAGCTCTGTTCAAAGCATCCAGCCTTGCTCTTAAGATATCCTCTTTTTCTTGTATACTGGCATCCACACTGATGCCAATTTACCTTTTGTTGCTCTGTGTTGATGTCAGAGGCATACTTCCATCTGAATGCCTGATGTATTTTTTTCTCCTGTCAATATGCAAGTGGATTTGAGCAGAAAACCATGAAATCTAAAACTGGCCAAAAATGCCAATTTTTTAAAGACAAAATTACTTTTCTTATAACACGAACTATAATTTCTAGGTTCCAAGCATATAAAGGTATAAAAATATGCCTGCCAGAAAACGACCCCCAGTGTAACAGTTATAAATGTTATTTCTAATACACAAACATTTAGAATGGGATGCCCAAGTCACTCCAGAAAAAGGGATAAAATAAATTATCTCTAAGAACTGCGATACCAGTCAGGCTTAGAAAGAAAACTGCAGATTTGGTGCCTGGAAAAGAATATGTCCTTTGGTCAATTACTATGTAAGAATAAAATTTAGACCATTCTCTTCTAATGAATCTCAGAATTTGTTAGACAAGGAATGCTATAATCCCTGGAGAGTGTTTCAGAAATGTTCTGGCTTGCAATGATTATTCATAGATAAAGTAGTAATAGATAAGTTACTACTTCATATAAGCAGTTTAGTGCTTTGCAGCTAGAGTAGATACAGAACTTTGGCTAAGAAGCAGCTAGTAATGATGAAAGTAATTTAATTGTACTAGACCATCACCTCAACAAAACGGAACTGCAGATGCAACCAAGATTTGGAGTGCTATCCAGCTTAGTATTTGCTACTTATTTCAGCCTCACCAGAAGAAAATCCAAGCATAACAAATGTTATGCAAATATTATATTATCAGCCCTTGCAAATAATTAATTATTTACAGATAAGATAAAACTTAATAGTTTTTTTTTTACTTTATTTTCTGAGATTACTGAAAACATGGAGTTGTAGGTCCAAACCAAGTTTCCACTTGTTTAATGTTCTAGAACGACTTTCCTTTTCCTCACTTTTAACTCCACACTTGTTGGCTAAAGTAGAAAGAGCAAAAATTCAGTTTTACATTTAATGTATTTTACCATGGAACAGAGGAAGAGTATCTAGAGAGATCTGTAAAAAAGAATAAAAAACAAATCAAGAGTAAGTATGAACTGCAGAATCCAGAAGTACTCACTCAAGTGGAGACAAGCAGGGGGAAAGCATAGTCCATAAGACAACTTTGTTATACATAAACAGAATAGCTTCATTGTTTCCTTTTCACATAATGGAATATTCTACCTTATTAAAATAATAGATATATCGGTTAAAAAACTGAGTGTAGGGGCAGGAGATGTGTTTCCAAAAATTCAGAAGCTGTCACATGTGAAATCCCAAAGCTGCAGTGTCAAACCCTCTTGCTGAAGAACATAGACTGCCATTTAGGTATAGCAGGAATTCAAGCAAGGGGGAAAATTGTTTCTTTCCTTCCACACTGTCTAGTGAGTATGCAGTGCTACTCATATTTTTCATAATATATTCTTAAGTAGATAGCAAGAGTCTAATTTTTTTAACTGAAAAGAACTTCCCCTTTCCATGTATAGTAAGTTTAAAAATACTTTTAAAGACACAATATTGAGCATTAAAATAAAAGTAACAGGGCTAGAACTGCATGGTGCTGCCATGCCAGATTTAAAATCTAAGTGAGGAAAGAAAGACATAAATCCAACAAATTTAAAAGACTAGTGGTGAAAAGGGAATTCTCCTCACATCTATCCTTAAGTTTCAAAGCATGTGTCTAAAACATATTCTTCCTGTTACACTATTAAAGATATGAAAGAAATCCAAACAGCTAAATTCTCATCTTCCGTAGTGGAAATGATTTGGAACAGGCACTCCTAAAGGAAGCAATGTTTAAACCACTTATCACATGCTAACCAGTCTACTCGAATTTGTAAAAACTCTGTCAGTAACGGATTTCAACTAGATCTAGCAGCATTGTTTCAAATGCATAACATGCATGGATGCATACCGCCTCCAGCTCCCCAGAACTGCAGGATGTGGGCAGCACAGTTACACCTGTAAATGACCCAGTGCCTGTCTGATGGTCAACTTCCCACCTGAGAGGAGGTGACAACTAGTGGATTCTCAGAATTTCTTCCAGGCTCAGGACTGTCCAGACAACAAAAAGGCTTCTCAGCAGTCTGAATGATTCCACAAGAAAATCCAGGAAGGCTCAGGAATACCAAAGGCCTACCCAAAGCTTGGGAGCTGTTAGGCCTATATGCATCCAAGCACTGAAGAACATGGAACAAAGGAGGCACATTAACCACTAGAATAGTTACAGCTTTAATCTTTCTTCACTGTAGCCTCTTGTACTGCAGTCTTATAATTTAGTATGATTGTGGTCACTTCTCTGAATGAAATTCTCAAAAAGCAGAGTATTTCTCTTTAAACATTTGTACTTTTATAATTCACAAATCTACCAATGATTTATCAGAAGTCAGTGAATTACCAATTTAAGTTAAATCAATATACTTGTCTATATACATTTGTGTGAATATTTTTAAATCAATAGGTAAATTAGAATTAGACTTACTAAGTAACACAGAAGTATCTAAGTCTCTAATTACAACATACTAACTTCTATAAAGCGGCCATCTTCCAATTTTCCAGATACAACAGTTCAAGTTTGGGATATAAAAACCCACAGTTTTATTATGTCTGCATAAGAAGCCTTCCATACAATGAAGCATTATTGGAAGCTACTCCTTTGGAAGCTATCAAATCAATACAGTTCTGCAGAGGAAATACTTCCATTACAATATTATTATTATTATTACTAGTGTTCTTATCATTATTGTTACTGTTGTTACTGCTATGCTGTGTGTGTGTAGATATACATATATATATATGAGAAGGAGTACATGATTATATGCTCATTTCAGACTCAGTACAATTACATTTAAAATCAAGACGAAATTCAAGCTCATCTGAAGCACAACAGCATTAGTCAATTTTAAAATTCTCTGATACCAGTTCTGTAAGCTGTACAACAGCTCAACCCAAAATACAGATCCCTAAAAATTGCCTTTACCTCAAAGTCAATTTCATATCCTTGGCAGGATCAAAAATAAAACCCAAAGTAAAGATTCTGAGGAGAAAGATATCCTGCACTGCAGGCTTGCACTACTTGACGGTAATAAAAAGGTTAAATTCAGGCATGTGCATACAACTTTGCTCCCTACAGCCAGGGTTATGAGTACAACTGTATGACAAAGCTCAGTGAAGGCTACTTGAGAAGAGTCATCACTTCTATGACCTTGACACTGGTTGGTCCCTCAAATTCTATACAATTTAGTGATGTGCGAGAACAGATGATGGTGCAATACATAGAAATGGCAGCATTTAAAATTCATAGTAGCGTAAGGCCATTACTTTTCCCACTGGGCCACTTGAACTTTAATAATGTCTGACCTAGTTGCCCAATAAGTTCTAGCAGCAGACAGAGGAAAATTGCCGGTATTAGATACTGTTTGATTTTTCATTTAGGAAGACTTAGAAGTTCCTTTAAGAACAGAGCACCAATTCTTCCTGTAGACACCTGATTTTTTGGTGTCTCTTGTAACAACCAATATATTTTAAAACAACTGCAGACTACGAACAATCTGTATCACATGTGAAAAAAATAAATTGCAGTCGTAAGTACAAATAACCAATACAGGCAACGATCCCAAAATAATGCTAGCTCTTTGCAGAGATAAATTACACCTTCTTTCACCCACACCACAAAAACCCGACTTCCAACAGCAATAACGTAAATGTAACTAAAAATACACCATATTCAAATGATTAAAAAGTATTTATGATCAATCTCCCCACCTGAAAAGAGGAGAACAAAAATGCTGGTTCTCCACTCACATACATATGATTATGATGAGAAGAACAGCACCATGCTTTAACAGTGGATAAATACTTAACATGTCAAAAAAACACAGCAACAGAAGAGTAGCAGGTCCATACAAAAAGAAAGTACTTTCTCAGCCTTATAATCTTAGTAAACAAGTTGTAAAAATAGACAGCAATTTGCCTAAGATATTGTTCTGATAGAATTTCTTTCTGAAAATAAACAATGCTTGTTGCATGAGTGTTTGGAATCTATTCCAATGCCAAACCCACAGAGACCTCTAAGTAAACACTATTTCACCAATGTTTGAAGTCTCTTCCATTAAAATATAAAACTTTTGTAAGGTCAAATTTTTAAACTTATGTTTTCAGATGTAATACAGAACAATATATATTCACAATAAGGGCTTAGAAATACACTGTCAATGCTAAAATGTGAAATTAAAACTCCCAAATATTCTGACATTAGGCTTCAGTGACTACTGAACATCATCACCTTACAGACAGCAGAACTTGTCTGGTACCCTTTAAGTATCTAATCAGGGAATCCACTGACAAAAGAAACTGACAGGAGTCAAATGGGGTTGTCTCCACATACACCTTGATAACCTCAGTGCTTGTCTACCACATCTCCATTTCCTGGTATTCTCAATAATTTTTCTTTTAACTCTACCATTACATTTTTTGAGAAAATTAAATTTAAAAAACCCAGATGCTTGAGACTTGCAAAAGTAGATTATTTGCTATGTCCTTGGTTTCAACTGTTGCACGTTACTTAGCAAGAAGTTTCTTAATATCCAGGAAAGAATCAGTGAATGCCCCAAAGCAGAGGTGCACAGCAGCATACAAGAGACTGAGGAAAAAGGCAAAACATCAGTGAACTCTTTTGTACTCAGCTGTACATCATCCACTTTATTTCAATTTATTTCAGGTAAAAACATGCAAAACATGTTTGCAAGTCTGACATCTTTATCTTAGTAGCACAATCTAAACGTTGAACCATTAGACAAAAATACACTAAAGTAGTCCCTCATCTGGTGTTGGTTGTGCAAAGGATGTTCCTAGGGTGCAACAGTAATGGACCTCAACAAGCAGTTAAGGCGAAGAAGATACAACTGAAACCAGGGGTTTATCCTTCTTCTGTCTCATCTGCCCTACTGATAGGGCCAAGGTCTGCACACTGAAAATATACTCAGTAAAGCAATATCTGAAATATTTATTTTGTGTTCATGCCCTCATTTGGTTTGGATTAGTCTATTGTGCTACTTCCTCTTATGCCCAGGAAAAGAAATAGACCAGAAGGCAAGATTTTCAGACTTCAATCTCAAATTTACTTACTGGGGACAAAGGGGAAAATAATTCCACTTTATAGCTATTTTTTTTCAACAAAACCATATTGCCCTGTACAAGTTAGTTGTTTAAGTTTAGAAAACTATTTTTATGAATGAATGGCAATTCAGAGCTAATTAGATTGTTCATTTTGTGTTAAAAAATTAGCCTGAATGTAAAAAGCATATATGTGCTGAACTAAATAAATCCCTAAACACCCCTAAACAATTTGCTCCTAAAAATATATAATCAAATTTAGAAAACTGTAAACTACATTTAAAATTTATTATTTACAAGCAATTAATTACAGAGACAGCCAGGTGGCTTTCATTACATAAATTACTTAATGACACTTGCCTCATGCTGCTACTGTATTTAGCATTTGCATGCATCACATGTCAAGCACACACACTGTTGCATAGGTTTCTCCAGGGTAAAAAGTGAACATCTTAAGTCAAAAAAGCTTCCAGTTATCCAATGAAAAACTGTTAATTCCTTAAAAAATTCAGGATCTTATTGATGTTTCCCATTCAGGATATAACCTAAAATATATTCAGGATAAAATTTCAAGAATCAAACATGGATGATATAGAAGTGATAGTTTTTAGTAAATTCCCATTTTGGTTACGATGTAGATTCAAGGCAAGAAATTAATCCATTCATAGCTAGTTCCCTTGAGATTTTAGGGCCCTAGACACTGTTTATAATTTAAAAAAAATACAATGTTCAAGCTATTTATAATTATAGAACAAAATGGGAAAAAAAGATAATAATTACTGTCTACCTACCCAACAATGCAGTATTTTGTCTTGTATATCTAAGTTGTTGTACCATGCATACAGATATTTACAAAGCCTACTTTCAGCTCCATGGATATAGTTTATTATGCCATAGAGGGAACAAAGTAATTTAATGCCACTACTTACTTCCCCTTGGAAAGATTGCAGAAATGCAGAAGAAGGAAACCCAGCTATTTCTTTTTACTAGTGTTCTTCCAACACTCTCTTTTTAAAAAAGCTGTCTACCTAAAACTGGCAGGCAATATGAAGGGAACATCACAAGAGCTGATCACAACATTACATTAGTGAATCCTAAAACTGCTCTAACCCTCTCTATTCCTATCAACAGGCGTTTCCTTTCCCTTCCTCCCCCCTCCGGAGGATTTTTCTGGTGTTCCTTATATATTGCCCTGAAAATACATACAATGGCTATAAGCTTTATTTCCCACAGTGCCACTGAAGGAAAGGCTGGCTTTCCAGAACTCTTATTCCATGGAACCAAATCTAATGGAACACTAATGGAACAGAATCATCTCTGATATAAACAGTCAATTAGATTGACTATACAGCATCACCTTCAGTAAGCACCAAAATATCACCCGTTTTAGTAGAGTGAGTCTAGAGGCCTTGACAAATAAATGTGGAAGCCAAGGATGAACAAACATTAGCTCTCTGTTAAAGCACACTGAAGATGACCTCAGCATGCATCAAGTAATATGACATGACTCACTAACACTTCCTAAATTTTTATGACTTACCAAAATCATAATTAAAATACACATTACTGTATTTATAGTAAGTCCATAAGGACTAAATTAAAAAAAAATCAATGAGGAAGGGTGTTAAATAAACTTCAGTGGAATTAATTGAAATTTGACTGATAATGTCCTTCAGGCAGCTTTAAAAAATGCCCCACAAAAAACATCCAACTCTATTCTCTCATATTTTGAGGTTTTAATATATTACAGTAAAGCAGCAAAGGCCACAGTGTCTTCTTCTCTTTCAGATTAATCTTAATTTGTTCTTCATATTCAAATATCAGGTCTTTATATGCTACCTAATTTCTAAGAGTGGCAAACTAAAAGAATTAGGACTTCAGAAAATAGTAAAAATTGGGGAAAAAATATTCTCAACTGGAATGTTTACATGTCTGCACATTAGTGAGTAACTAACAACTTACATATATACATTATACATTACATATCTTATAAGAGAGCATATTCTTATAAAAGAGATCTCTACTTTTAACTAAAGGGTATCAATAAGAGGATGTTGAGATCAAGTTTCTAGTTTTTAGAAATCAAAAGATTTTGAGTGAAGAAGGCAGCTAAGCCACAAATAAGTACTTTGGGGTGGATATCCTTTGTTTTCAAACTCGTCCTTCTAAGAATAAGTAAAAAGATCCCTCTATCAACTTTTATTTAAAAGTAATTTCTCCTTCCTCATGACAGTAAAATTCTAAGGCCAAAAGTGGAAAAAAATGGCATGAATGGAATTTTTATCACAGCAGACATACAAGTATTTTTTGTTTCTCTGTACTCCCGAAGTATTTTGTTAATGCACCTCTTTCCACTAAACCAACTGCAAAGAAATAATTAACTTAAAGTTATGGCTGTTCATATGTAATCTGTTACCTGGATTAAAAAGAAAAAAAAAAAAAAAGGCAGAAGGCCTCTCTATCCACCTAATCACCATATCAATGACACATGCCACAACAGAGAAGCACTAGTTTATTTGATTGATCATGGTAGATAAACTCCAAATAACAGAGAAATTAACAAATGCTTGACATTTGCTCAACATCCATTATTCTGACACTGCTTTCAGGATTTCAAAGCCTGGGAGTATGCTTAATCAACATTCATATTCCCTAGTGAGCTACAGGCACCATATTGCGCCCCGCCTTAGTACTGATGAAAACTGCATATTGGCCATTTCCAAAATGTTCTGGGACTCCACGCAGGGCCCCTTCTCTCCCTTGTTCCTGTTCTGCAGTTTTCTTTTAAACACTTTCAAGACAAAAGCATCTGCCAGTTTTTCTCTCTAGGGATGTATGCAAAATGAACTTAACAGTTTTAAGGCAAGAGAAACCCTCACATCTAAATTCATTCATAGGACAGAAAAGGGCCTAAGAGGCCTCTCTAGGGACAAAACCCTGCTGAAATTTTCCCCGACAACAGTGGGAGCTTTATAAAATCTAAGTCCAGACAATTTCCAATTCAAATGCCCAGCATAGCATGACCTTTGTCAGATCTATGAGCCCTAGATGCACCCACTATTTTTTTATTCTAACCAGCACAGACATTAGACAGGGCACTACTGCTAAGCAGGAGGTTGACTATTTGCATGCTCTTCTATTGTGAAAATATAACAGTGACAGCACTGTGTCGAATTCTTTTCCCCCTAGAACTTTAACTCCATAGGAGAGGCATAGCTGACAGATGACTCTCCCAACATCTGTGTTATGTACACTGCACAGCTGAGGAACCTTGGATCACTGTCACGGCTTCTCAGAGATGACCTACACCTTTCTTATATCTACACATGATCAAAAAAGTAAAAAAAAAAAAAAATGAAAATGTCTTTTCTTAAATGAAAAGTAAATATGGCAAGAAAGATTAACATAATTTAGTCATTAAGCTGTTCACATAGCAGCTCACCATATGTTGTATAAATGTCCTATACAAAATAATTTATCAGACCTGACACGTTGCACATCATATTGTATTATTTAATATGCTTACTAAAATTTCATGGATCAAGCGCCACTTCTGAAAGCGCACAGAAAGCCCTAGAAAATATTTCTTCATCTTCCATGATTTATTTTGATTGCCTTTTACAGCTACATGATAAAGTAGAACTTGCAAAATTACGAGGTTAGGGTTTACACAGCTATTGCTTCATACACTATAACAATTGGCTTCATGTCTATATAACATTTTACTTGCATTTAATATTCAGAAGCACATTAAACTAAGCACGCGGCTTTCCACTGCATATTTTAATAATTTCAACTGGTTATTTCAGTAAACATCCTCATCTACTAATGCAAAGTTCCACTGAGAGAGAGATATCCTTGCAAAAAGAAACTAAAGAGCTAAGAATTACAAAATAGTAAACTAACATAAACAAGTAATGTGATACATGCTGACCTCCCTAAATCTGTCTACATAAAAACATATCCATTTCTACACAGTAGCTGAAACATTTGAATAGTAACTTTATATAACTGTGATTTAAAATGTTAGAATGACAGGCATCTATTGCAGATAAATGGACAAAATTGTCTATCCAGAAACCTTGAAACCACAAAAAATAACAATGTGTAAGAATGATCATCTGTCACTGTCGAGGTCTGTGTCTAAACAGTAAATTAAAACAAAAAGTGTAAGCAGGAAGCTTGTGAATAATAGTTGTTGGGCAACCAATGGAATTTGTTTTGAAAAAAATGCTCAGCACTTAGATGACATATCAAGCAGACTGATATGGCTACAAAAATATTTAGACTGAAACGATGCATTTATTCCATAATGGTCCATTTTCCTTTCTTCCTCAGACCACTGATGTCAAAGGAACACAACACAAATGAGATAAAAAATGTAGCCCAACTTACTCTTTTTGGTCAACAATTATATTCTCCTGTTCCTAGTAACAGGATAAAGGAAAACATATTCCTGTGTTAGATCACTCGTCGCAATAAGGTCATTGAACTCCATTTGGATTGGAACTTGTTTGGCTTACTGGAGTACCTGCCAACTGGTCAAAGCAGATCTTCCTTGTTATGCTCTGTAAGAACCAGAGATCCAGCTCTCAAGTTTTTTTTTCTCTTTGTGCATTTTGTGCACCCTAAGAAAATGCACTTGTCTAGGAGGACATATTCCATCAGCCGTGTTGAAAACTGAAGGAGAGCTGCATTTACAACATGCATTTTATATTAATGTCATAAATGGCTAATGTTCAATAGCCATTTTGTATATAGGAACGCACACTCACTCTCTGCCTATTAGTTACTGTACTCTCTGCAGATTGTAGTCTCCAAATGAGCATCTGCATTCCAAAAAAGAGATGCAATAAAGGACTGGATGCTACCAGTATCAACAGAGGACTGATAAGAAGTTCTGCCATCCCCCAGCCAACCACAAATAGAAACAGAGATGTGTGATGTCTTTAATGTTGTCTGTGTCATCAATTAACGACAGGGAATTCCAAAAGACCCTTTACAGTAATTCAGTCACAGGAGCGAGTATTACTTCCATCCTGGTCACAGTTTCTATGTTGCCTTTAAAATGGTTTCAGACAGGCTGCATTATGTAAGAGATTACCTTTGCTATCACACAGGTCTTGTTCAAAGGAATATTTGATAACATTTTGATTTCTGTGAAAGAAAAATATGTGCTATCTTAGGACATTTTTATTCAGTGTTGAAATTTCTAGAGGTATATGGGAAACTAGACCATCAAATGCTTCCAAGATTTTGAAGGTCGAAATACACATATGCAAATAGAGGACAATCACCCAAACAATAAAAGTCCTCGTCAGCACAACATCCTGATCTGAAGCCTTTTTCCATGTTTGGATAGACAGCAACACTTCTTAACATTCTATCCAGATGAAAAGGATAAAGCAAGATAGTGAAGTTCAACAATTCTCCAGTACAAAGCAATGGGACTGTTACTGTCAATTAGGCTACTGGATATCACAATGTGTGCAATAGAAGGAATAATATCTCTGATTCATATCATTATCATTACTCAAAATGTTATGCACACAAGAATTTTAAAAAAAGGTTGTACCAAAATAAAGCATAAGATATGTAAAAATGCTTACAAACACAAGTTTTTATCTTAAGTTGTTCACAAACTGTAACGTTCTTCCCATGACAGATACAGGTTCCTGTTTGGCAAATTTAAGCCTTTTGACAAGAAGTTCATTTACTTTGGATTCTTCATTTGAAGTCCATGGACAACAAGGATTTCATAAGATACAAGCTGAAAACTAATGACAGAGCATGCCTATGGGAGTTTGAAATCTACTTGTACGGTAGCAACTAGTCAAACAAAAACACGAACAAGGCTTTTAATCATCACCTGATCAGAAAAACAGAAAGTATTATATCTTTCCATTTCTCTTTCAATGTTGTTGGTTTTTGTTGGTAACAACACTCTACCAAGCTTGTCTTAGAGACAATTTTATTAGGATCAGTTCCTGTATTGCATTTTCTTACAGAAATTAATCCTTAGCAATATTCCACTCAGTTTAGAGTGTAATTCAAGCTTCTGAAACTTTCACATTGCAAACAGAGATATGTCTTACTTTCACCAGGAACTTAAAGGAATGAACAATTTAAAATTTACTCTCACAGAAACATATATGCTGTTTTTTAAAGTGATGCGATAAACCATAAGGGGCATATATCAGCACCAAAATGGTCGCAGTCATTAATTTAATAAATCATACGTCCTGCAAACAATGACAGCAAACAGATGCTAACAAGAAAATGTATTATTTAATATGTTGTGAGTTATAAAAAAGTAAGCATTTAGGACACTTCTTAAATTTTTATAATATGCATTTAATACATTACTGTTTTGACACATACAAGAATCAAATTTATAGGTCTTATTCAGGACTTGCTTTCTCTTCTGTGAACACAGAATAGATTCCTGAGAGAGAAAAAGCTCAAGAAGTCAATGTTTCAAATACATGTTTGCAACCAAATCGTTTGCCTTGCTGTCTTGAAGTAAATATTGTAAACATTGAATCTCATGAGAAAACAAAAATCAACTTTTTTTTTAAAACGTAAATAGAAGTTTTCCCTGAAAGTTGGAAGGAAAATCAAGTAACTATCAAGTTTAACTATATGATGGACAGCAAAAGATCTTACCATTTGCCATGAAGTGAAAAAAATAATTCTGTACATTCCTTACACACAGAATGTCAATACTGAGTAACTCACAATGAGTCTGCCAAGCTATAAAAACAGTGGTTTTATTTTCCACTCTGTCTTATTATTTGTTTCTTATATCAGTTTATATAATGCCATGTAACACTACAATTATTTGCACCAAAAGCATCACTTACAAAAATGCCAAAACCAAAACAAAATCTATGCTATAATTAAAAGCTTGATCTAGTCCATTCCTTTCAAATCACAGCCAACTTCCTCTCTGGACCCTGAAAGCCAGACAGAATGATGATCTGATTCTGGTACTGACACATGAGAGCATAAGAAATGCAATTTCGCCTTTTGGCAAGCTCTGCCACACTAAATAGAACCACTGTGCAAACACCTTTCCCAGCCCTGCATCTCTGCAGCTCTACAGCCTGCTGCATAAGGTCCCTCTGCAGGAGGGTCAATTGTTTCTAAGACCATCACTGCTTTTTCCAAACATTTTTGTTTTGCTTTAAGGAACCTATTTGGCTAATAACACCCCTGTTTCATTCTGATATTCGATGAACTCTCTTGTTATCAGCACAGTTCCTTTCTTGGAAGTGCTTCACTCAATGCTTAAAACACTTGAGAAAGCACTGATCAGAGTATGGAAACTAAATTTTCTTCATTAAATCTACTGAAGCAGATATTAAAAATGCATTTAATATACTGGGGATGGCTGGTGGGCATCACTGACTGTGACAGGCCAGTTACTGATGAGCTGCTGTCAGACGGCCTTCTCAGCAGGGATCTGTGTCTAAGGCTGCTGAAGGACAGCAATATCTTCCCTTGTGTGTAAGCTCTATTCATCTCCCAAGTATTTACTAAATCACAGACCTCTGCACACAAACCCAGTGTTTCAGCGCATGCTAACAAATGATGGATGGCCTAGTCAATTCGTTATGTCCTGAAAGCGTGATTTCCTGCCATTCCAATCATCAAACCTCTAGAGCCTTCAGAGCTGATCAGTCCTGGAGAATATATTTTGCAGGCTCTATTAAAGGAGTAGAGGTTCTTTCCATTAGTCTCAAACTTTTTTTTTTTTTTCCTCTAGCTGATTTAAAGAGAACTCTCTCCTTCCAAGAGCACCACTGCTACCACTCCTCCATGTGTAAAGTATTCAACAAATGTACCTTTGGTATGTCAGTGAAATAGTGCTCCTAGAATATGAGCCAGTTAAAAAGATGGATTTTGTTTGTGACTACTATAAATACAACAATATTTTATTTAAATTCATCTATATGTCTTTATTATGTAACCTAGACAACCCCCAAGCCATTTTGTAACTTAGCTTTTTTGGTCAAGTATCTTTTACAGCAATGGAGTGCTCAAAAGGACCTGTTTTCTTTGTACTTGCCTGGTGAAATGTACCAGAACCCTCTTAATTACATTCTTCTTAAAAGCATAAGACACTTGGGAATAAACTTCCCAATGTTCAAAAGACAGGCTAGCTGTCAAAGAAACAAAGCTTCTAGATTTCACCCTTTTCATAGCAAGGCAGTATCATGAACAGTCTTTCTTCAATGCACTAGAAGAGAAATTTTATTTACCTATTCAGTGATCTATAGGAGCAGAATACACATGCCTCACGCCTCTTATTTAGAAACACTGAGCTTCAAATTAAATAGTCCACAGATGCTGATGAATTTACTGTCTACACTACCACAAGTTTTTAAAGGTGGTATAACAGATATATATGCAAGAGATATATAAAGGTGGTATAACAGATAGATATAACAGATAAAGTTTAGGTAAACAAGCATTTGGTTACTCTGAAGTGCAAAGACCTTGGATTTCTTTGCTTGCTAGGTGTGATCCAGACATAGCCAGTACAAACCAATCCACATTGCCCTACCATTCACCTCAACCTTGACCTGGAGATTAAACTCACTTTTATTGCACACAAAGGTCATCTGTGTTAGGTCAAAATTCAAAGTCCCTTGTCAGCTAAGGTTGATATATTCCAACCTTTCCTACTCTAATGCATCAAATTTTTCATGGTGAGGTCATATTCAGCAGACAGTGTATTCAGCAATTTATCGTGCCATTGTAATACAGCCCAGAATATGACTGTCCAAAAAACAACGCATGAATAAAATATTTTCCATTCTGATATAGAAAATCCCCTACGCTCATAAAACTCGAGCCTAGACTCATGTCCAGGTTTCAGAAGAATGATACATAATGGAGCTGTTTCTAAGATACAATCAATAATTGCCATTTCTATCACAATATTCCTTCAATACAAACAACATTAATATAATGGTATCCTAAAATCCACAAGTCAATTAAAAAGCACATATGGTCAGTGTTAAAACTTCCACTTCATCCTCCTTAACAACCACCATAACCTTGCCTTTAAATCTATAGACATCTGTTGGTCTGTCTGATGACACCAAGCTTGCTTTAGAATGAGATACTTAGAGTATGCCACAAGACTTGTATTCCAATCCTACTGTTGATTATCACATCTATGGAATTTAAGAAGTGTCAGAAAGTACAACCAAATTAAACCTCACAAAGTAACACAGTAGTGTACATGGTGACGAAGACAACTCTCCTAGCTTTGACATTTCTTTTTTCCTTTTTTTTTTCCTTTTCCTTTTGAATCTTCTTCTGCTCTTTTTCTGTTTTATCTCCTTTTTCTCCATTTTATTTTTTCTCTTGTATTTTACCTCTTTTCCCTCTTGTCTATATTTTTCTCTTTTCTTCCTGTTGTCTTCTCTTTTCTCTGTATTTTTTTTCTGCTTTCTTTCCTCTCTCTCTTTCTCTTTTTATTTCTTTTCTTCTGAATTGAACAAAAGCACTTAATACACAGCTCCAACAGACTCAGAATACATTTCCAAATTATGGGGAACTAATTTCCATATCTGCTTTAAAAGGCCCCCTCCAATCATTGTATTTCACCATCAAATCTTCAAAGGATGTAGGATTGGCTTCTAAGTGGTTTGTATAAATTCCTCAAGGCCAAAAAAGGTTTCCCTTTACTCAGCCAAAATGAATGTCACAAGTGTAATAAGTCCTGTTCTGTGTAATTTCTTTTTTTTTATGAAATGTACTCCCATATGGTAGCACTTCATAAACTGGAAGGGGAAAATATTAAGAGAGAAGAAAGAGATTTATCAGTACTCAAGAATTCAGAAAATGAAACTTTAATTTTTTTGTGTATTTCAAACAAAATTTCAAGACTAATGATTAAAATAGGTTTGTATTTTGCTAGGATGGACAACATATGTGGGAGTGCATATAAGGAAGAAGATGGCTACACCTATAAAAAATGTGACAGAAAACTACGATGGACTTCCGTCAAAATTAACTTTCATGCTGACACACACTTATATTACACCTACTTTTCTATTAACAGGTAACACACAAACAACTCAAAAAACCCTCTTCTATTGCTCAAAAAAAAAAAAAAGCACCCATGTCCTGAAAATCTATTATTTACATGCAGCAGAAGTTTTCTGCCTAATGCCTGTCTGTTGGTGTTGGGAAAGCCACAAACATGAGCAAAACTATATTTTCCATTCTACTCTGAAACCTCCCACTGCTATCAATATCTAACTTTTAAGTCAGTATCTTCTGTTTAATTTGATGAATAATAAAGGAGATAAACACTGACATTGTTGATTTCTTTCACACAATATTTTATATTACAGGAGAGGATTGGTATCCTTCCTATTTTGGATCACAGCACTAGAAAACAGTTTGCTAGCAAGTCATACCAAATCCAATCAGTTACAGTATCACCTTGTTCACTGACATTTAAGTGAAAAGAGAAACTGCCCACTGTTTCAGCCTATCAAAGCTGTGATACAGTAGATTTTCTACCAAGGGCTCAAATAACAAGAACATCTTTCCAAAGGGAATATTATCAATTGTTCACATAAATACTTTGCACAGTTAATTTTTTATTTCATTTTAGGATTATTTAAAATATGCTATATTTTATTGTGCATCACTTATTGAAACTTGTATATTGCTTATTTTCTTTTCAATTAATGACCCAAGACCTCTTTCTCATCTCTTATTATCCATCTGTTTACCTGTGAGGTTTACTGCAACTTCAAGTACATAACAAATTTTAAATTATATTAGGTATTTGATACATAGACAAAAACAAAATCTGCATCAAACTTTGTTTACTCTGAAGTCTAATATAAAAGAAAGTATATCAGTTTGAAAATTCTACTGCTTCATTGATATGCTCAATAAATTGTCCAGAACATTTAAATATAGTACAGTGGTACAGTGCATTTGTCACATGATGAGATCATTTATATAGGCAGAGCATGAATTTATGTCATCGCTAAGTACTGAGAATATAGAAAAAGGGAGTTTAAAATGTACCTTTCAACTTTTTTTTCAGAATAAGTTTCTAGCACTCATAGGCACAAAGGTAACTTTCTAAATGAGATTTGCTAGATTACTGTTTGCAGAGCAATAAAAAATAGCCTAGTTCTTCTGCTTTTCAAAATAACTAATCAACTATTCAGAAGCGCAGGGAGAGCAAGAGAAGTTACAAGAATAATGTTGGGTTTGCTATGACAAGAACATTTCTAGGCAGAAGAGAGCACAACTGAAATGTCACACAGCAGTAGCCTTCCTGCTCATAAATACAACCTGTCTAATAATCCTGTGCCTGAGTTCAGAGCCTCGAACTCTGCGAGCCATGGAGGCAGCTATCTGCCCTCTGCTCATGAGCCTCACTGCCAGTCTGCCTTCATGGGTAAGAGTGGCTCCAAAGAGCACTAGAGCAAAGCACAAAGAATTCTCCTTCCATCTCGACTCAATCTGCAGACTCCAGACACTACAGAATTGGAAACAAAAAAGGAAAAGGGGGGATGAAAGAGAAGAGCAGTTCCACTCTCCTGTTTCTCATCACAACCATCATGGGCTCATCAGTACTGCTTGACAATCTAAGCAACTGCATGAAAGCAGAATAAAATTATTCACAAAGAAGCAACATATTGCCTTGTAAATAAAATTGGCTTCAAGAGGAAAATGAGAGGCGTATCCACCCCCAACTCTAAAAACCAAAACAAGAGGCAACAATGACACTACAAAAGAGGAAATAAAAATGCTTCCCGGGTCCTAAGGTGCTGGTAAAAGAAATAACATTCACACCATACATTTAAACTTCATTAGGGCCTTTGTTTCAATATGAATCACCACATAGAAAGTGATAAAATGGAGCAGATAATAAACAGATTATTTTTTCTAACTTACACTGTAACACATTACTGTGCAGATACATTTTTTTTTAAATTAAAATCTTGTCAAGATGCTTTCCAGGCTTGGTGTCATTTAATAAAGCTATCAATAATTTGGAGAAAGAGCAACACAATTACTGGAAATGTGTGGAAAACTGAAGTGATACTAAGTAATAAAGAGCAGAGGTCATCAATGCAGAGGAATGTGCACCCCTTAATATGCTGTGGGAACAAAGTGTGTGCATTGCAATAACCAAATACGAAGTTACACACATTAAAACCAAATAGCCATACTCAAGGATATCAATATGAAGCTGTGCATCACATTCTCCTCTTGCTTACTGGAAAAAAAAAGAAATTTTAAGAAGTACTTCTCCCACATTTATGCCAGGTTTACTTACCTTTCTGCTGTGAAAAAAGCTTCTCCTGATCACATGGAAGTAAGTTTTCACACAAGGGAGACAAACAGGACGGTACTTTTTTTAAGAGATACACAAAAGTGACGAACTGCACATAGCAGCTGGTAAAAATAAGCTGATAAGAGCAGCTCATACTTTGAAACCCTAGTACTTTGGAGATCTCTATTACACAGTTTGTACCTAAATAGTCTCAGAAAATAATACTTCTTCTAAAGGAATACAAGGGAAGGTACCTAAAGGAAAGTTGGGCTAGAGGCAAAGCACCAAGTTTGTTAAACAACTTGAAAAAAGGAAGACAAACAACACAAACTACACAAACTGTGCTATGGAAAAAATACAGCCCTTCTCAATGGACTGAAACACATTTCACAACAGTTCAGTCCAAGAACTTGAAAAGCATGAGTTTTGAAATCACTAAAGATGCTCAAGGCTACTGAGACAACTTGAACCATAAGAAAGTTTCTGGAATCTCCAATTCAAGTACAACGTGGTGTAAGAAACTCAAATGCTCAGAACAGAACCAAGCCAGAAAAAACCCCACATTTAAAAAAACCCCAAGACAGTATCATAATGAATTGGCTCAGCAAAGCTCACATCCTTAGAAAGCTTGGTAGAGACCAGAAGAAGACTGTCATGGGTAGCCCAAAATGTTACTGTATTCCATATCTACCCATGCCCAAAAATTGTTACAGCCTCTTTTAAGATCTAACGCATGCAGAACTGGAACCACAGGGCAGAGGGGGCATTGCTGCAGTCCCTTTTTATGTTGGAGCTGGGAAATGGGGAACAAAATCTCTGCTGGCAGCATTTGCTGAAAGTGGAGGCTCCACTTTGGAGGGGTTACTTTGGGTGGTCGGTTGCAGTTTTTTCCTGGGCTTGCAAGAGTAGCCACTCAGAAAAAACACATTTCACAATCAAAAACTGTTTTGGAGTGAACTTTGCAAAACCAGCCAGTCACTGGGGTTCAGTCACCTCACGTCAGGGCTGACAGACCAGTTTCTCCCCTGCAACACACCCACAGTCTGGAGACATCAGCACCAACACAGTCAAGAGTCTGGCAGGCAGTGGTGCTGATCCCACATGTGCCAGCACTTCTCTGCCCCTAGAACCACTCCATAAGCTCCTGCCTTCCCCAGGGTTTGCTGCCATCCCTCCCCTTTGTCTCCCGGACTGTGTGATCACCTGCAAAAGCACCCCTGGGGGCAGGGTATGATGCCATTTTCCTTTCTCTTCCTTGGCCATCTTGGAAAGGGTATGTCTGCCATTTTGGGTCTCTCTTCGTTCTGGGGGAGTTAATGAGATTTAGCAATTTTCTATCTAGTGGTTATTTACTGTTATTTTTGCCTTTTGCAGTTTCACTTGCTAGTAAACTCTTATTTTTCTCACTTATAGCTACTCATATTTTGTTTCTCCTTATTGGTGGAAAGGGATTGGTGAAAACAAAGGAGAAGAACTAATTTAAGAGTGCTCCTTTTAAACTGTCTTAAGCCAAGACAAAGAGTCTGTCAAGAAAACTATAATATTCAATCAGAATTGGATTAGAAGAAGAAGAGGAACATATGTACAAGGTATATACTTGAGAAGGGTCTACTCATAAGTCAATTATGTTCTACTGACAAGAAGCTTTAGAAAAAAATTCTAAGAGAAACAATGTATTCTGCCATATACAGAAGAACTGAAACAGCTAAAACAGTAAAACATTAAACTGAAGTACTAGAATATCAGTTTGGACATGAATTTAACTCTCAGAAGTTGGACTTTCCAGGACAAGGCAAAATAGTTTTTGAAAAAAGATATGATTTTAAAGGTCTAACTTGCATCTTGTCACTATAAGTGGGTAGCGCTAAGGTGATTTGTATGTAGAAGATTCTATTGTGGGCAGCTCTAACTACCATTTAAGAGAGAAACATGCACTGAAAAGAAAGATTTTAACTTTCTCAGAACATTTCCTGCAATGGCCTAAAACCAGTCCTGCAATGGCTAATTCAATTTAGACATTGGCTCTCATCGAGAAGAATGGTATCTCAGATGAACATGAGCCCATAGCTGAAGGGAAAGCTGAAGAATATAATACAAAAGTAACAAAGAAAACCACAAATTATTAGCAAATAGAGAAATTTGGGTGAGAAACTAAGCAGAAAAGGTGGCACACTTCAACAGAAAAGCACAACACTGAACATACAGAATTATTGGTCCAGTGGTGTATGTGTGAAAAAGATCAAAGGAAGTACGGATCAGTGATCCAATATTGGCAGAGATTTATTGTGCTTGGTGCTCAAAATCACATTTTGATAATCCTCAGGTCATCCAAACATCCAAATCGAAATAGTGTTAAACGGGAACATGCTAGGAGACAACTGCTAATGATGTAACAAATACCTTAAGAATAAAGAAATTAATAACACATTAGTAATTGCTAGGCATGAAATACAAAGCACAGAATTAACAGAAAAAGAACAGAAATTGGACACCCAAGTTTTTGCAAAATAACTGTATTTTAGGCAAAGTAGACTAAATCCATATTGTACGGAAAGTTACAGGGTTGTAAAATATAAGAATTGCCAATGCTTGTATTAAAATACTTATAAACAGTAAGAGGAGCAGTTTACTATTGACTTTTTGACTTTAATAAGTCACATGACAATACTCTCACCTCCTGAAGTAGTTCCATAATAGTAAAGCACAAACTACCCTGTTAAAAAATTATTTAGATTCACAGGTCAGGTTGGCAGCTACCTATACATTAAAATGTGGCAATTGTTTACAGAAATTACAACTTATTCTTAGGGAGAAACTGCAGAACAAGAATAGGCCCTTTCACAAAGCATGAAAGAGACTGTATACAAATTAGGAGCATAAAAAGTGAGGCTTCAGGAAACACAATAGCTGAAGGAGGAACCAAGAGATAAGACAGTATTAGAAAAAACGGTGCAGATTAATGCAGAAATCCAAAGACTCTCAAGATCTATGACGCAGTAGGAACCAGAAATATTTGAAAACTGTCAATTTATGTATTGCATTACCAGCGGAATACCAATCCTTCCCTGGGAAAGATTGAAAGTGCAAGGTGAAAGCAGCTATTATGGATGTTAGTACTTTCCAGTTTGAATCAGAAACTGTTACCATGTAATAATGAGAAACTGGTTATGGACACCTTCATCACACTGCAGATACCATGACAGATTCTGGAATTTTTTTTTAAAGACTGAATTAGAAAACTGAGGTGAGTGGGGGCTTCAGTTGATTCTGGCTTTCATAAAGATTAAAAAAAAAAAAAATCTAGCCAGAAAGTCCAGTCGGACCCTTCTTGTCCTAGAAGAGAACGACAGAATTTCCAGATTTTAAGAAAAACTTACTTAGTCCACAGTTATCAAACACACCACTGAAAAAGCCTCCCTTTAAAGATGGCATAGAAGTGTACAGATCTCTGCAATTTGCAGCTGGCCTCTTTTAAAGATAAGGGTTATAGAGAATGCCTATTTTCCACATCCTAACATATAGGATACACCTTCAATACACCTTCCTTACTGCTAAGGAAAGTGGTGGCCTTGGAATGTATTGTTTATCTTCTATACCTGACCTGCTATGAGAAATAAAAAAAAAAAAAAAGAGAAACAAAGAAATATCACATTTCCAGAAAGATGTGCAGACCTCCAAATATACTTAAGACAGGCATTTTTAAAAAAGCTATCAATTCATCACTCATATAGAAGATTTTAGCCTTCTTCTAGCATGGGCAAACAAAATTCAGGAGAAATCTACAAGCAAAATTCAGAGCAGGCCATTCTGACGTCATAATGTGAATAACAAGGTAAGAGTATAGCCACTTAATTGTGGAAGCAACTACTACAGCTAACCTCTGCTTTTCAGTGTTCATCACACTTGAGCCAGCTCCTTTAGAAAAAATAACTAATTATTTTCTAAAAAACCTTATACTGTTAGTTGCATATAATTGTTCAGGAGTCATCAAGTTCTGAAACAGGGGACTCAAAGGATCTTTTGCAGCACCAAGTGAGTGGACTGGGAAGTAAGCCATATCAGAAAAGCCCAGTCTTTTTTGGACAAATTTGATTAACACTCACGTGCCTATGGATCTGTCTTGGAAGCAGGTTCCTAAAATTAGTGATTGACCTCGAAAAATTCTAGTCTTCTTTCAAGACAACTTTAGGAGGAGAGTAGAAAAAGAAAATAATGTGCACGTGTATGTATGCACACACACACAAATACACACAAACATTCTCTCCTAATTTCATCAGCACTGAAGTGATAAAGTCAAGTCTAAGCTCCTTAGACACATGTTGTTATGATAGGTGCTTTTCCAAGCTGGAGAAGTACTGTGCAAGGTGAGCTGGGTTCCCAAAATGCCACTCAATGCACTCCCTGAACCACCGAAAATGCTTTATTATCACTTCTCTGTAACAGGGCAATTCTCTCACACTTTCCTGAAAAATAAAGGATTTCACTGGACAGTTTAAAAGCCTAAGTTAACGTTGGGTCTTCATCCACTTACTGCAAGTTACACATAGTGTCAGTTTCTTCTGCCACACTTGTGGTTAAGACTAGCAAGGTTCATTCAGGAAGCTTATGAATCATCTTCTGTCTTGTCAATTTATCTCTCTCACCAAAGCAGATACAGTATTTAACCCCCTACATTTTTCTGTATTGTTTCTGGTGATTTTAGAAACACCACCATTCTTCTCCCCACATAACCCAACTTGCTTTCCTGTACAATTCAGCAATAGCAATCCTTTCCCCATATCTGAAAAGAAAGTGGAAAAACCTTGCAAAATTCCTTAAAACTCTGTTGTAGCCGGCAGTAAGTAAATTTCAGCAATGAATACTGGTTCGTGGAGCACATCCTGTCATGGATACCTTTCTATCCTAGCCCATGGTCATTTGCAAATGTCTTTGAGAATTCTGAAACAGCTCAGGCAAGGAAGCACATGAATAGCCATAGGTAAAAAGATGATCCCTTTTCCAGTTTCAGCTGGAATGCAGCAGCAAGCACAGAATTATGGATCCATAAAGTCCCTTCTCCCTAAGAAACAGGGGCAATATAGTATTGCAGGATGGATTTCACACTTGGCCTCAGTCACAGAGGTTCGGCCTGAGCCGTAAGGCTTTATTCACATCAGAAGACCCACTTGGTGTGTAAGAGGCTCCTGAAGGACCCCAAGAGCTTTCACTTGGACGTGTTGTCAGGGGCGCCGGGGGGAAGCGTTCTTTATTTTGTGCCAACTCCTCAGGTCACGGGGGGGCGGGGTGGAGCAGTACTCTGCTCCCAGCGGCAGCTTCAGCGAGCTGTCGTTTGCCGTCGACGACTTTGTGGGTGTGCTGGTGATTTTGTACCGTGTGGGGCCTGAACTGGGGCACGGGGAGGAGCTGGCTTAGCGGCCCCCGCGGCCCCACGGCCGGCCGCAGCGAGCCCGCAGGCCGCCGCCGGGGCGGAGCGGCCGGGACCCCGCGCCGGAAGGCGGGATGCACTTACCTAGGAAACTTCTCCTTCAGCTTCCTCAGGCTCTGCCGGGTGGGCTGCACGTGCCCCAGGAACTGGGCTATCTCATCGTACTGGGCTTTGCTCAGCTTCATGCCTCGCACCGCCGGGGCTGCGCGGAGGCGGCAGGAGAGGCGCGGGACGCGCCGGGCGGCGAGGGGCAGAAGGCCAGCGATGGCGGGGCGGAGAATCGCGGCAACCCAGCGGGGCACCGGTTGTCCCTAGCCCGGCGCCGAGGCAGCCACGAGCCGCCGCCGCCGCCGCTTCCCGCAGCTCCGCCCCGCGTCCCGTCCGGGGCGGTACGAGGGGGGCGGTGCGAGCGGCCATCCCGCGCCGCCCGGCTCTGCGCAGCCGCTCCGGCGGGCCGCAGTACGCGGCTCCCGACCGGCCCGGCCGCCGTGAGCTACGGCCGTTTCTGGAGGAGCAGGGCGCCGGCAGCGTCACGCCTGAGCATGTGCTGCGTTCGGTGGCCCGCAGGTCGCTTCTGCGAGCCGCCACGGCGCCCGCGAGGGCGGAAGGAGCAGGCGGGGCGGCCCCGGCCGCAGCGGGGACCGAGGTGCTGGGTCTCTCTGGTGTGCGGGAGCGCCTCGCCGGGGCGCCGGCTGCGAGCCCTGCTGTGTTACGGCTTCAAAGCGTCGCTTTCAAGGCCCTTTTCACGAGTCACGCTGAAATGGCTGTTTCTTGCTGCTTAAAGGGAAAATAAAAGCTGTACTAGTAGAGCTGCGGACAGGGCCTGCCGCCTTTTACATGCACAGGCTAAAGGCTTCTGCTGATTTGTAGGAGAAAACCATCCAGGTTTGTGCTTGGATTTCCTTCAAAGCTTGTTAAGACTCAAACTTAGGGAAGCAGTGTTACTAAGTACAATTTAAATATACTAGTAGGTATACTGCAAGTCTTAGTTTCTGTGCTGGGTGTTATTAACTATTATGACTTCAAAGATAGGTATGCTCTCCTATAAACAATGTAAAAATACTAGCAGTTATGAAGAGAATTGACCATGCAGGTGGCCAAAGAAATATAAGTACTCCCATTAATCTTGATTTAATTGCATTCATGAGCTACGTACAGGCCACTCCCAGCCCTGAGGTTTTAGGCGCTTAAAACCATGGATAAAGAACTGAGTTTCTTATTTTTGCGTATTTTGGGTTCTGTTCCATTGCTTTCTCTCTTGAAAGCTTTAGGATCACGTTTTGAGGTTTTCTCAGCAACTTAGCTAGATCCTTTGCAGTTTGTTGCAAGAGTACAAGATCTAGTACTTGAATGAAGAGCAAATAGCATGGGTATGTCCCTAGGGTCAGTCATTCAGGTTTCTGATTGATAATGCTCCAAGAATCCCCTATCTCTTGGTCTTCCATGAATTTTAGTGAGTTTTGTTTGGAGCCAGAAGCCTTCCTAAGAGCAGATGTTTCTGATACTGTGGCCTAAATATAAGTGTTTGAAACTCATTAATTACTCCACAGTAAAAGGAAATGCAGTGAACCTAAGCCAAATTACAGATTCTGTTCCTCCTGCTGAGACCAAAAAATAATACATGAAACTGCAAAAAGGACATTCTTTTAACGAGGAATATTATTTAACGTAAAGATACTTTATTTTCTTTAGCTGTGTCA
The DNA here is from genome assembly GCF_963662255.1 of Cinclus cinclus. Taxonomy (NCBI): domain Eukaryota; kingdom Metazoa; phylum Chordata; class Aves; order Passeriformes; family Cinclidae; genus Cinclus; species Cinclus cinclus. The sequence goes on from NC_085051.1 coordinate 32,814,695, forward strand.
AAGAGTGTAGAAGGGAGGGAAGATGGTATTCTTTCAAATACCCACTTTGAAGGCCCACAAGGATATAATTTTCTTGAAACATAGAAAACGTAATTTCCCCCTATCTTTCCAAAGATTGTAATTATGGCTTTTTCTTTAGAAATAGATTTAAAAGAAAATAATTAAATAGTCTTTCACTACCATTACTACTGCTTTAGAAACAATCAATAGTGCTTCTTTTTAAAAAACAAATATCTTTTTCTGTATTTGTTGTGGCATAATCTCCAGTGAAGATGTTTTTAAATACTTTAATGCTGTTATCTATAACTTCTGTCTTTGTTCATATTACTTGTTCACTAGTATATGCTCTTGTTTTTTTTTTGTTTTTTTTTTAATATGTCAATTGACACTTCAGTCTGCAATGCACAGACCAATAGGTTAGAACTGCAGTATGAAGTTATTAGTCTATAGACCAAACTACAAACATCTCATGTACATATTATGTACACATTGGATATATTTTGTAGTCTCTCCTACTGGCTCAAGGTTTTGTAGATTTCAAAATAATTTTTTAAAAATCAGATTACTTTCTAACATGAAGGTTCACTGGAACCAAGAGGAGCTAATACCATGTTGTTATAGGGAGGTAGCTGCCCTCAGATGTGAATTGCTGCAGGGAAGCATTTTGCATGGTGCAGTGCAAAGCATAGATGAGAAGTTCTGTGTGCCAAGTATAAGCCATTCTTTGCCTAAATTACTTAAAACAGAACTTTTCAAGTAAAACATTCAAAAATCCAGTGAGGAAAAAAAAAAAGAGGTTCCTAGCAGAAAGTCCATGGAATACTTTTTTTCTATCAATCAAACTGCCTTTCCAGTTTTACTATATCAAATAAACATCAGACTGTGTGTAATTAAGTTGTGGACCTCTGTATTGTAAGGTGATGTAGATGGAGGAAGTTTGCATATATCCAATAAGCAGCTGGATGAAATATGTAAGAAAAACAAAAGGCAGGAAAAACTTAAATTTACATGGTTCAAGGGGGCTGAGAGCTGCAAATGATTGGATGCTGGAGGAACGTTCTCATGAAGTAGTTACTATGTGCTTGCTTTGTTCTTAGATGTTTCCATGGTATCTACCTGAGGCAGCTGCTTCTGATTTTTGCTTTGAGGTTGGTTTCCAGTCTGCCTATTAGATAAACAAAGTTTCCTTCTGAGAAGAAAGTAAAGAGGAAAAAACTATGGGAAAAACAAATAATTGGGAATGATAAGTCAGGGGTAAAATGAAGAGGACATGTAAGCTATTGGGGGAAAGTAAGGATGGGGGACAGAGCAGAACACCTGGCAGAGGACTTCCAGTAATGACCATCCTTCCTTGTAGGTAGTTTTGGGCACAGCTGGTGAAGGACATTAGGTAATGGACCTCTCTGCTCCATTGTTTTTTTTTTTGTTTCCTTTTACCTGGTAGTGTGTGATATTAGTATGTGTCTCCAATTACTTTAAGAAGATGATTGCTTAGTGTGATTTACAGCTAAGTTCAGAGTTAAAATACCATTCATTATTCTCCACAGAGCTTAAAATTACTATGTTTTGAGAATAGATAATTAGAATATGATGTTAATGAGGAGTCAATTCACACACAAAGTGCAAATTTGGATTTGTTGTTTATGTGTGTTTTACTTTATTACCCTGTTACATCATTTTACTTTATTACCCCATTTCTTCATAGATGAAATCTCTGCTCCATGTTGCTTTCTGTAACAAAATTAATGAAAAGACTGCTAGCACTCATATATGTTTTCTAATCTATTGATTGTAAATGGTAATGTTGGGAGCTATGCTAAAACTAGAATTTCATTGGCCACCATTTGGGGTGCTAGTTAGAATTGTCAAATGCTTTTAATCCCACTTCATTCAGTTTGGTGCACAAACTTTTGGAACTTGTTTAATCTATTTAACATGATTTCTTTTTTGTGGAATTCAGCTCTTCTTATTTGACATTTTTTCATTGAAGGAAAAACTTGATCATGCTTCCACTTAACTTGGTCTAATAAACACCTCCACAGGATACTGTTGTTACCTCATAAAAAGGGGGAACCCTCAATTTATGTTCTAATTTATATCCATAGCTTTTAATGTACTTTCTGAAACTGCTTGTACTGTGAAACAAACCATGATAACTTCAGTATGTATTAAACAAACAAGAAAGGAGCAGTTGTTCTATGCATCACTGTTAAACATTAACTGTTTTGCCATTTCACAAGATGGTAAATCACCCTAAGTTTTTTTCTCTAAAAGTGTACATGGGATTGTTTGATACCACAACAATGTGAAGAACGTGACATTGATAGAAGCAAGAGAATGATTATAAATAGCAGAATACCAATTAAAAAGGGCAGGCATTGTTTTCCCTCTGTGTCTACAGATTTGTTCCTCATAATTACAGAAGTCATTGAAGCAAATTAATCTAGTTTTCTGTACTATTATTATACCAGATATATGTTTCTATAAAATATTTATTTGTTGAAGAACATTAAAAAAAAAGGAAACTAAAAATGCACTGCTACAGTATATTGAGAATGTTGCTTTATACTCATGGGGCCTGATCTACAGTCCATAGAAAGTCTATCAGTTTTAATGGACTTGGGCCACTTCTATGGTTCTTAGCTGCATGTTTATGTATTTTCTGTAACAAGATATAAAAGATTATTGAAAATTATGAGTTATTTAAAAATCAGTTTCTGTAACTGAGATGACAACATGCCCGAAGTGTTCTTACCCTACCAACCACTTGACTTTCCTGTGGTTTCACATGATTAAGTTTCTGGAGCTTAGGTTTGCCTTTTTAAGCTCTCTGTAACCAGATACAGAAACCTATATGAAAATACTGTTTGAAATTCTGAATATTGTATGAAATTTTGAATACTCTATGAAATTGTATGAAATTCTGAATACTGTATAAAATTCTGTTTTCAAATGCAATTATTTAAAGTTATTATTAAATTTATAATTATTTAAATTATTTAAAGTACTTTTCCTTCTTTGTCTGTATTTGTTAAAACACTGCATTAACTACTGTATACTGCTTTTTCCCCAAGGGATTTCAGCTTCATTCACTGTATGGAGAAAACCCTTGTAGTCATGTGATGAATTAGATTTTTTTCTGAAAGACACCTGCCTTATTTATTGCAGAATTTGGAATATGTACCATTTGAATGAAGCTGAAACTGTAGAAAGGAAATTTAAGTGTAAAGATAATTGGACTGCTACTCAATTAATATGGATTCTGTCCTTGCCTCTATGGACTTTCTATGTAAGCTTAGAAATAATTTGATGGAATTTTTTTTCCATGTGTTTTTTATTTTTATTTTTTATTTTAACTACAATATGCATATTTTTCTCTGCCCGCCATCTAAATTAATTACATTGGTACTATAAGCTTTTAGCTAAAGAGATCATCCCAATTGGCTCTGGCCAGTGTCAGAGTAATGCCTGTGCATTTGTAGTACTGCTACTGCTGATTGTGTGCATACATGGTCAGACAGATCAGCTGATCCAGCTGAAAACTTAACATGCAAAAAAACCCACCTAAAACTATTATTTTGCATCTAAATCAACTGTGAATTCAACTCACTGAACAGCCTTGAAAATATAAATGCCAACATATGGGAGGAAATAAGCATGCAAGGCTACCTCTCTCTGTTGATAGTGGCAGAGCCTTGAGGGATTAACCTTACAATTTAGACCTCTAAATTAGGTGCCAGTCATTAAGCAATATGATTATGCTGCATATGTTCTGCTAAGAGTTTACATTTGAGAGTGTCATTGCACTAAATGCTAAGCATTATCTATGTAGCTGAATTTAATGAAAGTTGAACCTTGTACATACAGAGTACTGGGCACAGTACTCTGAAAAATCAGGTCCTGGGTGTATTTTACTGTAGAGCCCAAATCAGTGATCAGCTTTGGACTAAATCTTTTAAGTTTGATTGCTCTCATACAGATATATACAAATTTAAAAATATACACACACATATACGGAAGTATACAAAAATATATATGATAGAGAATAATATGGTTTGAAAATACATATACTAGTATATATTTTCTTGCTTGTGCTTATTCAGGAAGATGCTATGCTAATACCTAATATGTCTGATATGGACAGTTGGCAGTAAAGAATAAGTGAGGCCAAATTTTGCATTTAAGAGTTAACAGAGAAGGTACACTATTTTCTATGTAAGTAAGGCAAAGGAGGGGAAAATTAGAGACTGTTTTGTAATACAAAGTAAGAGTAAAGGGTAAAGAGTAGGACTGAAATGAGGCTGTACATCAAAATGTGTGGTATAATGTACAAGTTTCACAGTTTTTGACAGAGTAAGAGTGATGTTATGATGTATAAATAAATCAAAATTAACACAATTATTAATACAACTAGAGAAATAGCAAGTATACTTACTAGTACATTGCATTATGTTTTTTTTGCTAATTAGCAAAATTTTTTTTATAATTTTGTAGTATATTTCTGAAGCACTGTTATGAGACAGCAATCCTCTGCCGAATTGCCTCAGTTATTTTTATTAACTTCACAGAAACAGTACCTCAGAGTAACTAGGTGACTTGTCTGTTTCTCTTCTTAAAGCCAGAAGAATTTCAAATGGAAAAGTAAGTAAAAGGCTAAAACTAGCTCCAGTATTGTGCTTTATTGCTTTCTATCAAAGTCTCTGAAAGAGGAACAAATTCTGCATAAGAATGAATTGTGAAAGAGAGAACAGATTCCCATAAACTCTCTGATTTATCCAGTGCCTAACAACTGGCAATATAAACTTAAATTTGTAGAATTGTATGCTGTTGTGTTCATTTGGGTCTTTTTTCTGCCTCCCTCCTTTCACAACCACACAAAGAAAATAAAACAGGAAAGGTATGGCTTGCAGTGAGTAACGAATGCTGTTTTGATTTTAGTAGGAGACATGTATGATTAGCCAACCTAAAAATTAGGGCCTTATTATATGTGGTCTGAAATTTTTAGGCATGTAATAGCTTTTGGAGAACTTTGGGTTATTTTAGGGTGCTCTGAGGATGGACACAGAAGTAGATTAAGGGTGATTTTTTTTTCTTTCCCCCTAGTAGTGAAATTTCTATTGTCACCTTATACTTATGGAAGTATATTAAATAGCTGAGATTTCTTTCACTGTTTTTCTTCTAAAACACGTAATGCTTTATTATGTCTTATTTAAAATTTCTTACTCTCATTGCATATCAAATATTTACACTGCTATATAATTGGAATATTCTTTGAATTCCTTATCATAGAATCAGAAGAAAGTTAAATGCAGCTAACCTTGATATCATGTATTCAACCGGATCATATGTGGGATAGTATCAAATATTACTCCACTGTATCATACCAAAATATTTCTAATTTTTTATTGTCAATTTCCCTAATGAGGTTTTTTATAGTCTCCATTGATAATATGTTTTACTATTTTATTCCATTTCAACTTGGAAGGCTTCTTTCTAGTATTTAATTCCAACCCTATGGATTGCAAATGAAAGCACTTTTCTCTGTGTACTTTGAGGAAATGGGAAAGTGATAAATCACTGGCTTTTTTACTTGTTTCAGGATTATTGTAATGCTGATCCACTTCTCCCATCTTTTTTTGGAAGTGTATGCAAGCCCAGTTCTTTCAATCCTTTCTTCTAAGTCATTTTTCTGAAAGGCTTGCTTGTCATTTTTTTTGCTCTCTATACTTTGCAACACCTTTCTTAAAATCCAGTGCAAACACTGCTTCAGCTGAGGCATTTCATTTTGCTGAGTAGAATAAAAATTCTCGTATTTTCTAATTTCAAGATTCCTATGTGTTGCTTCTCAAATTAACTACTAAAAAAAATAGCAATGTGAGTTTTTGTTCTGCCTTTGCTCGCTCATCCGTCTATAATGCTATCTTATAGAAGTAGCACATAAAGGGAAAGCAAACTATGTGTAGCACAATGAATATGCTGGTCTGTCTCTCATAGTAGGGGATTCAGTGTGTAAAATACAAGAAAATACGATTCCAAAATACTAGTGGGTGAATGCTGTAATATAGATATTAGATAATTTTTCATAGAACATTGTAGTAACGTTACAGTTTCTTGAGTGTTCCATTTCTTCTGTTACCCATTTATTCTTTCTAACACATGTAAAACATATTTGACGTTTATAATAATGGAATTATTAGGCATGTTACTGACATCAAGGTTTAAGGGACTGGGTGACACAGGGAATTTATGTTCCACTTTAATCCATTTATCAGCCTCCTCTGGGAACAGATTTTAAATCTAACTCAAGCCGTACCAATTTGTGGGGAAAAAACCTGCTTAATCCAACAGCCTGGAAAACATGTAAATGTATGAAATTGTTGTCTAGGTTCCCCCTCACCTCTCTCTTTTTTAAAAAGGAAAATATTAATGGTTTATATTATGACTTTCTCTTTGAAATCACATGACTACTTGTTCAGATCTGTTGCTTCTCAGTTCAAGAATTAAGAGAGAAGAAGATACAGCTGCATGATGCAGATGTATGAGACATTAAATAATTGAAATATAAAAGTATATTATTCCACAGATTAGTAAATAGGTAGCCATTAATTACTTCTTTGTGCATCAAAGCAATTTTCTTTTTAATTATAAAAAGAAAAAGATTTTTCTAGATTGCTGGTGCTTTTTGTTTGTTCTTTTTTTTCCTTTTTCCTTGGATGCTGTTTTTGTTTTGTTTTAATTTTGTCAGGAAGGGAAGCTTTTGAGTGTATTTCTATTATGCAGATGTGTACAGTAGCATTAAAACCAGTTGCTTCAAGGGTATGTGAAGAGGCAATGTAGGTTGCTTAAACTTAGACAGTCCTGAATGAGGTCACCTGTTCCCTGTAATAAAACTAGTTTGCTCTTTCTGAACTACAATCTTAATGAAGCTTCCACTTGGTTAGTAATGAGTTGTATAAAACCAGGCTCTGAAATACTCTAGTGTGAATCCAGAATCATTTAATGCTGACGGAAGCAGGATCAGAATCAGGCACATTATATGACTCATGCTGATGTAGTCAATTATCTTTATAATGTAAGGAGTGGTAAGAGAAGAATTATTGCCAGTCCTTGATTTTTGACATTGGCATTCAGGCACACATATCTAGAGAAATTCAACTTGGGAACCATGGATTGTACATGTTCGGTCAGAATAATTTGCTGCATACTGAGATGACAATCTTAGGATTTAAGATGAAAAATACACTCCTATTAGTCAAATATTTATGAGTAGAACCCAATGTGTTTAAACCTTATTGACCTTTACATAGTTATGACTTATATATCATTTCTTGGTTATCCTTACTGTTGCTTTGTTCTAGGAAGAGTAAAACAAGAGGTTAAGTAGTCCCTAAGGGTAAGTTAAAATGTAGACTCCTGCCATGTTGCATGGCTGTCTTTCAAGGCAAGTTGATGAGACTGCTCAAAGCAATAAGAGAACTTACTAGATGATGCCATTTAAGAAAAAAATGTATTTTTAAAAATGAGTTTATGATTTCTATGTTTAGTGTTCTAGTATTGTAAACAATACATTTGATAGTATTTGTGTTATATACATAAAGCCTAATTCCTGTATTTCTCTTTAAGCAGTTGCATTCAAAATGAGTTTAAAATCCAATTTAATTTGTGAACACATTTAAGTGTTCTTTCTGATTCAAGGCTGGAAGGAAAGTCACATCATTTAGTCTGATTTCTTGCTTAATATATATTTTAGGTATTTAATTCATTAATTGCAATGTATAATTCAGCACCTGAATTAGTGGGCATCATTTTGAGTCAAAATGGTGCCCAAAAATATATTTAGATCTTAATTTAAAATAATCCAGAAATACAGACTCTTACTAAATTCTTTGTGGTGAATTACATTTAGTGTCAATTTAAGTATCCTGATTTGAGCTTGTACATCTATATTTTTATCACTTAATTTTGCTCTATCATGTTTTCCTGATTTTGGTAGGTTAAATGGTAAATATATCAATATTGAGTCAGTGTTGTTGCTCAGATCACCTCCTAAACTTTCGAGAAGCTAAACAGATGAAGTTCATTAAGTTTCTAAACACTAAATGTGTTGCTGATGTTCTTCAAAGGCCACCTTTAAGCATTTTCTTTTAGAACCAAGCTAAATCTCTGTATTGTCTAGAAAACATCTTTGCTGAGAAGAATGTTGGGGTCCTGGTGGACAGCAAGCTGACTGTGAGCCAGCCATGCACCCTCATGGAAAAATGGCCAATAGTATCTTGGGCTGGATGTGGAGGAGCGTTGTCAGCAGGTCGGTGATTGCTCATCTCTGCTCGGCAGCACTGGGGAGGCTGACTCTGGAGTACTGTTTGGAGTAGTGGTCAGTAATGTTGTAGTGGAATCTCAGCTGATCTTAACATTTTCTCTGCACTGGAAACTTCTACAGAAATACAGTGGTGACCCAGAAATCTTTTCTGTATCTTATGGACACTTTGCGTCAGTCGGAAGGATGAATTTCTTTTTACCTTGAAACTAATTTTTATGTAAACACCAATGTACTTAAAGCAGTGATTTGCACACTGCCTGCAGAAAGTAAATAAATAATAATGGAGGAAAATAAAATCTTCAGTGTTTGATATATAGTCTCATAAAGTCTTTTTCAGCCTTTAAACAACTGAAGTTTTGATTTGAGTTTGTGCTGTATATAATCATCATATGGTTCCAACTGATGACTCCCAGAACTAGTCTTTTTTTCCTTTTTTCCCTCTTATTAGGGATGTCAGAGAAAGACTTATATGCTGTCAGTGGAGAAAATGATTGCCTTTCTTGTAAAAATATTGCATACTATCTCTACATGACACCCCTTATCTTTAGACTGATTTTTCTTCTGGTCATGATGTTTGGGGTACCACCTAGACCTAATTTCTAAAGATGGAAACTGATTAAATTTTTATGTGTCTTTGATTTACCACATCTAAGTTAAATTCAGAATTTGCTTTACTAGGAATTTTTAAACTAGTATAGTAATTTTTAGGGGAAAAATGTAGAGTTTTAGGGAAACGGTAATTAGGTGAATGGAACTTTGTTATCTATACAGAGTGATGCAAATGAATGTGAGCTGCTCTTTCTGTGTGTTGAATTAGTCAAGGTGAGTCCAGCTTGGGTCCAGAAAGCAGATTGCTGTGACTGTGTGGTGGTAAATTTATCAGTGTTCTCTTTAGCTCTGCAGGGCAGTCAGCAAGTTTTGTTATGTGGCTTCCCCTGACTACCTCAAATGTAGATGTGTAATTTCTGTACCCATCTGCATTGCCATAAATATGAATTAGTTACTGAATGGGAATGGAGTTTATATAGCTTTGGTAAAAAATAATTGAAGAACAACTTCTCAAAGATTTTGCATGAAATTTGATTTTGCCAACTGAAACTGAAAATGTAAATAGATTAAGATTTTGATTATGCAATCCTCAGAAGAAGAATCTTTCCAGTGGAGATAATAGAAAGTATTTGTGGCAAAAGTTAACATTTCTGGAATGATTATTTGTAACATTCATGATTCAGTGTTAAATGCTAGGGCTTCAGCATTTTTATGAGCTAATTCAGAGTGGTCATTTGGGGAACTGGAAAGCTATTCCTTTTTTTCTAGCTAGAGTGCAGGCTGATAATTAACTGGAATTTACAGGTGTGCATAATGTGTCTTTTACAGGCCACAAGGCTTTTTTAAGAATATCTTTGAAAAGTTAACCCTTCCCTGAATCATGACATTAACCTCCAAAATATAGGTCAAGTTTTTATGGGGAAAAATAAAATATAAAAAAATATGTTCTTTTTCTCCCACAGTTTCAGTATCCAGTAGTGAAACTTTACAAGCTAGTCTTAATGTGGTTTTTATTTCACAACCAAAAAAAAAATAAGATGGCTAGAATGCTACACTGGAATACACTGGAGAAGGTAAACCCCATTTTTAAACCAAAAATATGCAAATCCAAACTTTTTGCATATTTTTGGTCAGCTGTTTACTCCCATTCTAGTCAGTATTCTTGAAAGTGAAACACCAGTAACACTTCCATGGTTAAGGAAGTTTAAAATAGTAATTCTAATCTTCCTGTTTATCTAAGTAAAAGAAAGAACAACAAAAAGGAAACTGCTTCTGATCAATCCCCCTACTATTTTGAACTAATATAAAATCACTAATCAAAGCATAATTCATAAAAACCTTGGGAGAATATAATCTGTTCATTATATGTGCTTCTATGCAAGTGTGAGTGTTCTTTGGCAGTATCCTCATGGTTAGCACTAGGTCATAGCTGTCACTGTTACCAGATGTGGTAATCTTTACTGATAAGCTTGGTCCCTAATCAATAATTTCACAGACTAAGGAAGTAAAACATGATATAGTCCTTCAAATGAGAGTTATGCTAGTTGACGAGTTTGTAAAAACAATATGACACTTGTCTTCTAAATAATACTGCAGAAGTCTCTTGTAAATCCTTTGGCAATTTTTTCTAATCCTTTACAAGTTGTAAAATCATAGCTGAAAGGCAGGCAGAAATGGAATGTACAAGTAAGACATCTGTTATTGTTATATCAATGATGATGTATAACCAGCTCTGCAGTAATAACATTTTAACAAGGACTAGAGTCTTATCCAAAACGAGATCTCATCCACTTCCACATCTTCATTTGCTGCATTCGTAAGAATGAAGTTTATAATTGGGAAATGTTACCAGTTAGTGCTTTTTGGACATCACAGGTGTGCTACAGTCTGATTTGGGTTAATGGCTTTGAAGCCAAGTCATATTTTAACAGATAGCAGTTTCTGTAAACCAGCTTCAAAGCAATGTATTTGTGTGCTGCTTATAAAAGTATTCACCATTACTAAGTACAGTAACACTGTATTTTACAAGTTCAGCACAGTGAAATGTATATAGTATTAATGTATATTCTAGTCCATTAAAGACAAGCAGCATATTGTACTTCATTTAGAAGAGGATTTACAAGTCAGGAGTGTGGACAATTTTGGGGTGTAGATGCAGCTTTCTTTTAGAGACTGTGTTATTGTGTTGACTCAAAACCAAATTCTTATTAACTGCATTTTAGTGTCATACAAGATTCAAAGAATTAAACTTTCAACTTGCTTGAAATTAGTACAAAGCTACAAAACTGTTAAATAGAGACAGCTCGGGAACAGCAAGGAACTTTTCTGGCCTTAGAGGAAAATGGGGAGAAAGTATATTATTTTTTACTGTTGTCACACTTTTTGGCCATGCATCAGTGGAAAAAAAAAATAAGCCAATGAAGAAATATCTGTGTACTTCTTTTTTTCCTTAAAACCTTTTGGTTGAGTCAATGATAAAATGGGTTGTTGTGCATTCTAATATATCTCAATACTGATTCATCCAGTAACAGCTAGTTAGCTCTTCATTTTTGTGACTTCATTGTGGAGTTAATATACACTGAAAAAATGAGACCCATTCCATTGTTCTGTATGATTAAGTGTGGAGGTTTTGACTTTATTCTAACAGCCCATGGGACTTGGTCCAAGAATGTCTATGGGATTTGGTCCAAAAATCAAATGATCCAAAAGTTTCCTGGTAGGGCTTTTAAACTCAATACTTCATCTTTCAATTCTTGGCCTTTCTGTGTACATTTTGTTACTGATACAGCAGTATAATATTCCTTGCTTTGTTATTATTTGTTACTTTAAAAATATCTTTGTAATTATAAATTTTTAGGCCTTTTATCTGGAATTAGAAAAACTGATTGATTTGGTCTTGAAGAGTCTCCTCTGGTTTTCTTTGCAGGAAAAGTGAAAGTGTATTGTTCTTTACCTCAGTTGCAGGCAATTTGGAAGAGTATAGTGGTTTTTTTATCTTTTACAATGGAACATGCATTAGTACATACTAATACTGTGGCAGTATTTACCTCAATGTACATTTGCTTTTCTTTAAAATTATTCTAGTTCAGAGGGACACATACTTTTTATCTTCTTAAGCCAAGAAGGTGTGCCTGTTTTTGTCATGTTTTTGAAAAGCATTATTACCACTATGCTGTGCTTTAAAGAACAGAATATGCCTACCTTTGTCTTTTAGGGTTGCAAATGCTGCTTCACTTATGGAAGAGCTTTTAAACAGATCCTACTGGAAGAACACTCAAGTGTCTAGTATATGTTTAGACATATTAGATGCATTCAGATGCCTGAAATATTGTTAGAGAGAGAAACCCTACTAGGACTTTTTTAACCATGGGAAATTAACTTCCCAGATACAGAATGGAGTTAATATCAGAATCCAGTTACATATTTGTGATGGGTAACCTTTCATTGTCCTTTCACTAAATTTATAGACTACAATGTTTATCTTAATGTGTAGACTAACGAAGGCATTTATAAATTAAGATTAAAAAATATGTAGTGGGACCACAGGTGATGTTGGAAAAGAGAATATCAGATGCTGAAATAGAGTTCTTCAAGGAATGTTTCAGGGAACTTTTGAACGTAATATTTCCATTAATGCCACTGGCAAAACAAAATATGCTGAAAAAGTAGTAGCTGTTAGAGCAGACAAGAGATAAGATTTCATGCAAAAATACTTCACTGCAGGTAACCTTGAAGCATGTAGTGATACAAAATGGAATGAAAGACTGTAATATGAGGTGCAAATAACAATTTTTGCTATAAATTACACTTTTTTTTTGACTGTAAACATGTAAAGAGCTGTTCTTGTGGATCTGATTTATTTATAGTTAAGCCAGGTAAGTGTTAAATCCATTGTACAAGAGCTTTGTATGTCTGAACATCACCTGTGGTGCATTTCTGGTTATCTGCTTTTAATAAAGATAAGTTCAACTGAGATGGATGCAGCTAAATAGGTTAAGATAAACCTCCAGGAAACTGAAGAGCTTAGGTTGCTTAGTCTAGTAAAAGATAGACTGGGAGGTGGTACAATAGTTACCCATGAAAACATGAATGGACAATAAACCACAAGGCAGGAGAATGACATTCTTTACAGTAAAGGGTAGTTATCAAAAGAGCAGTTTATATTAAACTGGGCTGTTATGAAACATGAACTGAAAAATTATGTTTCTGATTATCAAATGAGGTATTGCAGTGGCCAGATAGTTTCCCCTACAAAGTTTAATAAATTTCTGTAAGGATTTTTAGATATGGTTACCTAAGTTACTGTGAGACTAGACTCTTTCATCCCTGTGTTAGCAAGATACACCTTGGTTTCTTAGGTGTTACATGTATGTTTTTTGTTTGTTTGTTTGTTTGTTTCAGTGTGTTTTTCTCTTTTTCGTAGATAAACACCTCTCAACACTCTTTCATAAATATTACAAACAATTACGCATAATCTGTTTTCCCAAGTAAAGCACAGAGGGCTTTGAACTTCTTTTTCTACTGCATGACTCTTCACCTACCCTCCATGAAGTCTAATCCCTGTTGTTTGATGAACTGTTCTCTTTCCCATCTTACTGTAATTGCTTAGGTCCACAGATGGTTCAAAAATTACTTATTTCATAGTATTTGGTTTGTTCCATGCAAGAAACTAATGATGAAAAATGTATATACAAATAAAATTGACCCAATAAAATGTTTTCTCATTCTTGTCCCAATCCTGAGTTCTCTGTTGTGTGTGAATCATGACATCATCTTCAGGAAGTAATTATTTCTTCATTCAAGTTCAGTGAATACATCTGCAACAAAAACAAACTTCCTTTGTTTTCAAGAAAACAAGTTAATTAAACATTGTTAATTATTCAGAGCTAAAGGCATACCATTTAAAAGCTTACTGGTTATGCTTTAAAAATTCTTTAAAATATTGAAAATTGCTCTTCAAGTTTGATAATTTTGAAAGTAGAATGAACCTGAAGTTTTATTGTGCCATGATTTACCTTTTAATTGTCTCACATTTTCACTTTGGTTTTTAACAGGCTTGATTTTGAAGAAATACAGGAAGAGGTCTGTCTGTGTTATCTTTTATTACACCAATTGAAATATTTGAAAAAGTAATGCTTACAGGCACAGAAGTCTCTCTTCCATGTGTGAAATAGAAATAGCAGCAAAATAAAAGTTGAGAACATTTGCTCAGAGATAGCAGACATGCATCAATTCAGCCATCTTTGAAAGAAAAGCAGTTGGTACTTGTGGAAGAGACGGGATGATATGGGGCTGAGGGAGAACAGGAAAGAAACAGAGACACTTATCTGTAAGGAAAAAAGGTGTTTGTCACATGTGAAACACTGGTTAGTCCGAGAGAGAAGGAAGGGAGATTAAAATATGCTATAAAACCACTCTCCAGCATCCATGCTATTTGGCATCCAGTAGACTTGCAGGTTTTGCTTACTAGACTTTGAAAGGTGTTTCTAGTTTTCACCTGAGCATAAGGGCATAGAGTGTGAGCCATCAGAGAGGAAGGAATGAAAGATCAGAAACAGAGTGACTATTGAGAGGTGTTCACATATGGGTACTTAATCCTCTCTAGAGTGTGTCTGTTCACTCCAAGTAGTTTTACACTGATCATAGGTCTTGCAACAGCAAGTTACTGGGATAAACTGTTTATATTCCTGAAAGTGCAGTTGTAGAATTGAAAGATAGTGGTGGTTCTGTGGAGACATTGTTTACTACAGTAATAATAGGGATTTTACGTTTCATGCTTAAATGTGGTCTTCATTCATTCAGTGTCTTTGGACTGTACCTAGGATGTTCCTGATGGTGAGTTTTCTGAGGCTAGAGACTCTTAGAACACCAATGTGGTTCTCTGAAAATATCTCTAAAATGATATCTTCTTCTGGAATTGCTTATAATTGGTTTGTGATTTTCTCTTGAAGTGCTAAATACAATTTTATTTGACAGCTGTAATTCCCTCTGTGGTGCTCTGGTATCTCTTTCAATTAAACAGGATCTTTTTGTAGATATGTATTTTTTAATAAAAGCCTTCTTTAGATAGCTAATGGTTCTGTGGATGGTACCACAAGATTTTTTTTCAGGGTGGATGGGATGGCATCTAAGGTTTCCCAATGTGAGTGAGTGTGTCTGTGTGTCTGTGTGTGTGTGTGTGTGTGTGTGTGTGTGTGTGTGTATCAGATGGTGCAGATTTATGGAAATAAGTTTCTAAGTCCGTGGGGTTTTGTGTGTATTAGCTTGTCGATTACCATCTTTGATCTTGGCCTGAATACCTAGAAAGGATCTTATTATAGGAGTGTTTTAGAGGCAGTTTGAAAAGGGTTATGATTACTGAATACATGATTTCAATTAATGAGGAAGTCCAGTTTTCTAGTCATGGTGATGAGAGTGGTATGCATATGTCTAATGAAGTATGGACTTGGTGTTACTTGTCTAATGGTGAGTAGTTGTTCTTTTCTTTAGCTTTGAAATAGCTGCTGCTTTTGATTAAGACAGGACGAAAGTTTGTGCATCCTAAAACTTTATCTAGGATATTCAACAATGCCAGCTGCCCTACTCCTACTTCTGTCCTTAGACTGTCTTGATTACAACAAAGTGATTTGGGAGAAATAAAACCTTTTTTGCCTTTCAAGCCCCCTTTTTTTCTAGTTTATCTGCACTCAAGCTGACCTTTCCTAGCCCTGTTTCTAATTCTCATATACTCATTTTTAGTAGAGGATATGTGTTGTAAGTAACCAGGGTCAAATTTCTGGGCCCTTGTATGTTAACTCAATGATTTCTAGCTGCTTTTAATCCCTTCCTACACCAGCAGCTGTAGTAATAAGGGTCAAGGGGCTGCTAGGGATTGAGGTCATTAGCTTTTGGGTTCTATTTATTCATTTTGTTGGTGTTTTTCACTGATCAGTCTTAATGGATGTTATCCATTCAGCTGTATGCTATTAGAACAGCATTTGACCTTGCCAACAACCTGAAGGTTTAATTTTTAAGTTTCTTTTACTTTGACTATAAACTGGATACTGCTTTTTAGATATGGGCAGAAATTGTTTCACTTTTCATTATGCTGTGAACTGTCTGTATATCAGTTTGAATATCTCAACAGTAATGTGTATAAAATCAGATCCCACTGAAGGAATAAGAAAACTCCAGCGAGGTCAATGAAACCTTTTAGGGATTTCATTGTTATTAATGATAATTTACTGGGAAAGGACTGTTTGCAACAAGTAAACTGCTAGGTTTTGTATTACTGCTTAAACCAGCACCTTTATCATTGCTTCAGCATATATTTATCTTTCTTTGACAGAACCACCAGAGCACACAGCCTGAGTCTTTGGGTCTATTACTATTTTGTAAATGTGGCAAAATGGTGAATGCACACTATAAGACAACAGTAAGAAAAGTGGAGATTTTATGGCCATCAGTTTGTCTTTAGCTGTCCCACTATAAATGCAAATCTAAACGCTTAGATTCTTAGAATTCCCTCACTTGTGCATAAGGTAAGGTAAAGACAATAGTCATTAGCACATTACCTGAAAAGCACAAATTTGTGCTTTTATGAACTTTAGCAGAAACAACATACCACACAGCAGATTTTTCACTGTCGAGATTTTAGCATTTTTTCTTCTAGGGTAGTTAAAATGGTTTATGCCTTGACGTTGTCAGCTGCTACTGGTGAGAAGCAATTCCTTCACAGTGAGGAGGAAAGAGTTTATTGTATTTGGTGTTTTTAGTGATGTGGATACATGCTCACTAGGTATTGTACTGAAATCAGCTAACTCATTTCATTGAGAAGTCCTTTAGGTGGCAGTTATATTTGGTTACCACTGAGTTGGTGTGGATCTGAACCAGAAAGACAGAAGTGAAAGGCTTTCTATCCTACTAACAATTTCCTGAGCCTTCCATTCTCCTGTATTGAGGGTTTTTTTTTATAGAGTGGAAAAATGCCTCATCATAAAGCTGTAAGGTTAAAACTAGGTTAAAACTGCAGCCCTTCTCCCTTCCCCAACACTCCTTAAACTGTGGATCTTGTTTGCTATGGGAAGTGAACTGCAGGAGGAAGCCAGATGGCAGCTGTATTGAGCTGCTGCTTTGTTGTGCAGGATGGGTGCCCCTCCTCCCTTCTCCAAAGCAAATGTTGATTCACGAATGAGGGGTTTATATATCTGAGTGAGGGATTCATATGATTTCTTTAAATGTCTGCTCTTTAAATAGTTTGCAAAAGGAATTGATCCTGTACTCATAATAAGAAACGGTTTGAGACATGTATGTGGCAAACTTGTATAATTTTAAGGTGGACTTTCTAAAATGGTGCATATAGCCATTGTTAATTTATTGCTCTCAATTAAACTGCCTGAAGTGCTGTGCCAGCACAGCCTGCTTCTTGTGAAACATACTCCAAACAGAAAAATTGGTTTATATTTTATTTTAAGGTAAAATAGAATTATTTTCTCAGCAACGGACTAAATTTACAGAAAGTATTAAAATATTTTTAAACTAACAAATTTCTAGCGAGAGAATGTTTATTAAATTATAAGAGGAAGATACATTGGGTGGATGGACCTGATGTACTTCACAGAATCTGTGCCGAATCTTTGAGTGTATCTTGGCACTTAAAATATTTATTAAAATTCTACAGTACTTGTAGGTTAATCCTCAGTGCTGATTTTCTTTCTAATTTTTATTTGAATTTCTTCATAAAACACAACTTATGTAAGTTTGTATACTTTTTAATTGTTGGGAGACGTGTTTGATTACCACTGTATTTACGATGCAGAATACTCAGGAGTTTTAAATTTCCAAGTGTGCCAAGCTGGATCTTCAGTTAAGACCACATACATACATACATACAAACATAGTATAAGGTTTGTGATGATAAACCAGAACTTTATTTCTTTCACTGATTACTCGGATCATCTTGTAAATCCGAGAACAATGAACAGTCATAACTGCAAAGCTCACCATAAGCACTATTTTCTAAATATCCAGTGCTGAATTCTCTCTGGCACAGTTGTCAACTGCATGTTCCAGGCTCAGTCTTTTGCCATAAACTGCATTCTAAGCAGATGGAAATAGCATAAAAACATAAGAATTAGGAAATTGTGTTATTAACAGGCTGCGTTTTTAACCACCATGGGGGATTTATTTAGACTGCCTAGTGTGCAGAATATGTTTTTAAATGTAAATAGCTACTGAGAAAATATTCAGATCCTCAGATGAATGTTAGAAATGAACCTCAAAAATATTTTTAAGAATATATACCAAAAAAGCAATGTGGTTTTCTCTCTTCTTTTCCTCTTCTTTTTCTTGCTCTCTTTCTGATGTCAATTTGTATCTTTTGTAATGCAGATATGCGATGAGAGAAAGTGGGGGAATAACTCTGGAGTAGAGATGGAAAGAGTTAAATTAATTGGGTCAGAATGCTAAAACTGATATTCCTTCATCTCAACATACCACATTAAAAAGTAGTTTGGGGTGCCTGGCATCATCATGACTAGCAATATACAGAATATCAGCAGTATTCAAGATCATTCAGAATTGAAGTGCATATGGTTTATAAATAAATAAATAAATACGCATTATGTGTCTTTGTGCATATTAGAGATACATAATAGGCAGACATATATGTTGAAATCTGTGTTTCACATCAAACCTCTATAGCATGCTTCATGAGGGAGACAAGACCCATGTGTTTTGCAGAAGCTTTTAAAGCTGTTTCATTTATTTTATTAGCCTTTAATGAATGTAATTAGAACCCAAGTAATTAAATGCAATTGTGCTCAGTATGTTCCTGTTGTAAATTGCCCTAAACAATGTGCATGGTGTGAACAAATTTGTGGGATTAATAGAGGATAGATAATGTTTTTGGATAGTATTTCACACTAAACGGCCGCAGAGAGAAACAAAGAAGCTGGCGCAGTGTCATTAATCTTAGTCAACTGGCAGTTCTGGTGTAATTTGCATGACTTAGGCAGTGACACAAGATGGGGCTAGCTTGGGATGGGTGTTAGATCACTAGGATGCATATGTATTTATTTCTCTTTAGTACTCTGATTTATAAGTAGAAGGAAGTTTGTTTTAAGAAACTGATTCATTCTGGTTTCATCTTTGTTTTTATCTTAGATTAATAGAATTACTGGCAGTATATTATATGTATTCCTTTGTTTTTATAGTTAGCATATTGGTTTATGGATATTAAAAAACATCTGTGCATCCTTATCACCACAGTAGAAAAGCAGATGTGCTGTGATTGGATAGTGTGTTGCTAGTGGAATAGATTTTCTTTCTTCACTCTGTCTGATGTATCTTGTTTCCTAGCTTAAAAAAAACCAAACAGGATACAGTAAGACACTTCCAAATTACTTTCTGAAAAACATTATATTAGTCATAGATAAAATATTCATTTTCATTTTACATTACTTTTGCCCAGATGATTTTATAAAAAATATTGAATGCATGTAATCTGACTGAGTAGAAGGATAACTCAACAAGCAACTTTTTATATTTTACTTGAGTAATACATCTTCACAAAACAGTAGCGACCACTGCAGTTAATTTTCACAACCATTTTTAGACACCCTGGTTTGGGTTAGTTCAGTTTTTCTGAAACCTACAGCTGGCTGAAAATGTCTGTCAAAGCAAGCTGTTTTGCTGAAAGCACAAACAATAATATTCCACTAGCTTGCAGTTTTAGAAGGAGTCAAAATTAATTTGAGTCCTGTTAGCTGAGTGTCTCTGTCCCTGACCTTAACATTGTTTTCAAAATAATTCCCATAGAAAGCTAATCTTTTTATATATGCTATGGTCCCATTCATGAGAAAAGGGACTATTGTCTCCATTGATCTCGACCCATTTCATTACACCAAAATCTTCCTATAAACATATAATGTTGTATGTTACCACTGCCTGTTTTGACAAAAAACTGTGCCAGAATCATATGTCCTGAACTTATGAATATAATATGTCTGGAAAATATTATTGTGTTAAATATGTTCCTTCTGCACACCCTGTTGTCTTGTTATTCTCTATTGCTATGGTGTTAACTTAGAAGTCCAGTAAATTTGACTGATAACTAAACTGGGGATCTTCAGAAACCCTTGAGAAATTGCAATCCTGACAGATAAACAGAAAGGGATTCCTGCTTCAGCAGTATCAGTGGATCTTCTAATTGTAATTTTTCAACACAGGAAGGTTGCACTCAACCAAGTCTGGGGAAGAATGAGATAGGGTGTTCAGAGGCTGTTCAGCCAAGTAGTTATCTGTTGGGCAAGTCCTATGAGCTATATTTCTTATATTTTAAAAATCATGTATTTGATGAAAGCTTTGTCATTCTTTTTAAAATCGCATTGTTAAATAGTGAAAATAAGGAATTTAAAATACAAATTTTACGGGCAACCTTGAGTTCTCTTAAATAATTTGATGATGCTAAAATGTTTTCTGTTTTTATCATTGCATGCAAAACAATTGTAATTATACTCTTAATGTGTGAAATGTGAAAATAGGACAGCTGTTACACCAAACTTTATATGGTAAATATAACAACAAATACTGATAATGAAAATTTTCAGGCATTCAGTTAGGCCACCTAAATCTGAAACTGATTTTTCCCAAATGGTCTCGTCTCCTGAACTGTGAGTAAACAATGCAAAAGTAACTGAACTGTAATTAAACATGTGAATTATTCTACCTTTGATGGAAAAAAAAATAACCATGATAGAGAGGGTTATGATGGCATTAAAAACAATATGCTTGTAGCAATTTGGGAAAATATAAAATGCTTAAGCTATAGAATGTGGATTTTAATAGAGTGAAAGAAAGTATGTAAGTAGAGTAGAATATGGTAAATATAAACTGACTGGATGACCAAGCCCAGAGAGTGGTGCTGAATGGAGTCAAATCTGGCTGGTAGCCAGTTACAAGTGGTGTTCCCAAGGGCTCAGTATTGGAGCCAGTTCTGTTTAATATCCTTATTAACAATCTGGACAAGGGGATTAAGTGCACCCTCAGTGAGTGCAGGTGACGCCAAGTTGGGCAGAAGTGTTGATCTGCTGGAGGATAGGAAGGCTCTGTAGAGGGATCTGAGCAGGCTGGATTGATGGGGTGAGGCCAGTCGTGTGAGATGTAAGAAGGCCAAGTGCCAGGTCCTGCACTTGGATCACAGAAATCCCAAGCAGTTCTACAGGCTGGGGGAAGAGTGGTCCATGATTTCTTATTGGGCAATTATGAAAGTATGTGGAGAAAATTATTTATGGTCGTAGCTGCACAAATGTTAAAGCACAACTGTCTGCTTACCTGGAAAGCTGCCTGATGGAGAAGAACCTGGGGGTGCTGGTCAACAGCCAGCTGGACACAGTCCAGCGTGTGCCCAGGTAGCCAAGAAGGCCAATGACATCCTGGTGTATCAACAATAGTGTGGCCAGCAGGGATTGTTTTCCTGAACTCTGCATTGGTGATGCCACACCTCGAGTCCTGGGTCCACTTTTGGGCACCTCACTGCAAGAATGACACTGAGGTGCTGGAGTGTCCAGAGAAGGGCAGCGGAGCAGGGGAAGGGTCTGGAGCACAGTTCATCAAAGGAGCAGCTGAGGGAGCTGGGGGTGTTTAGCCAGAGAAAAGAAGGCTCAAGGGAGAGCCTTAATTGCCCTCTACTACTGCCTGAAAGGGGAGTGTAGTGAGGTGTGCATTAGTCTCTTCTACCTGGTAACGGGTGACAAGACCAGAGAAAACAGCTTCAAGTTCTGCCAGGGACATTTAGATTGGGTGTTAGGAATAACTTTTTTACTGAAAGGATTATCAAACATTGGAACAGGTTGTCTGGGTTGAGTCACCATCCCTGAAGGTATTTAAGACAAGTAGACATGGTACTTAGTGACATGGTTTAGTGGTGGACTTGGCAGTGCTGGAATAATGGTTTTATTTGATGATCTTATTAGTCTTTTCTACATAAGTGAGTCTATGATTCTCTGATTCTATGAAATATACCACTGCAAATTTAATGTGACTTGGCTAACACATTTTTGGTGGTCTTTCCTTAAGAAGTCCAGAATATTTAAAGTAGTTTTTCTCAGTAACCTTTTCAGTTTAGAAGTACAATTAGATTTGTACTTCTGAGTCTTCAGTCTGTAGAATTTAAACTAACATAACTGCACTTCTCAGGGAATTACACTGTTTTAGAGAGGTTGCATGGAAGTAGACAATGTTGTGGTTTTTATACAGGAGCATAGTCTGCTTTTTGTTTGTTTGTTTGTATGATACATAGATTATCAAGTAATCTTCAGTGTCAACAAGTGTTACAGCATTTTAGTCTGCATACTTCTAAATACAATTTTATCTTTAGGTAGTACAAGTTTTGTAGATATGCACCTAGAACTAGCTACTGGAGACAGTTCTGTTCATGTGACAAGTCCTGAAATAAAAATGCTTAAACTCAACTTGCTTATTGGTGTATCAACTCTACAGCTGTCTCACCATACTACAAAATATTCTTAGTATTGTTTCTCACCCCAAGTATCTTAATAATAATATTTAAGAAGGCTCCTACTAGCATCTATGCAACTGAAACAATATGGATTATCTCTACTTTTGGCTCAGCAATTAAATGTTATTCTTCTGTGGAAGAATATTCTTGTGGAAGAAAAGTTCTACTGTTTTTTCTTTGATAACTAGTATAATGTACAAAATAGCAAAAGTAATTAATTAACAATTCATGAAAGTAGTTGACTCCAATTAATATGCCATTAACCCAAGCATCACTGTTCAACATTTAAAGACCAAGACCATAATATTTATTATGAGGTCAGACATATCGATATAGCATTAAAATGAGTCACATTTACTACACTGCATAGCAATTATGTTAATGCAAAAAATATCAATGTTGCATAGATTTTAAGTGGGAAAAAAGTAATGTAAGCCAGAATTTCTTATTTGACAATTATGAAAGAATGTAGAGAAAATTTTTAATGGGCTTTGCTGTACAAAAGTTAAAGCACAATAGTCTACTTACCTGGAGTAATGAATTCTGTAGGAGGCAGTTTCCTTTTTCTGCTCTTCAAATTATTGCCACATTTATTTTTACATGAAGTTTGGGGAACTTCATCCTTCTGATCAATTATACTAGATTGTTCTAAGCTGTAGACTTCTAAAAGAATATTGGGATTTCCCAGGACTTTTTTCTGTTTGTTCATAATGAAAATCTTACACTCCTTCCTTCTTTCTTCATGACATTTTTGTTGTTCTGCATGTATTTAATGTGTGTTTTTCCATTAAACAGACTTCTTTTTTTGAGTGTAAGAGGATGTGGAAGAAGAAACAAGTGTATTTAGCCTCTCTGCAGTCAACTAAGCTGTATTGGGACACAGATAAGTTTAGCATTTAGCATAAGTTTAGCATTTAGGTGTAAGGCCAAAACAGAGTTAAAACATGAGTTCACTGAA
Source organism: Cinclus cinclus (assembly GCF_963662255.1). Classification (NCBI taxonomy): domain Eukaryota; kingdom Metazoa; phylum Chordata; class Aves; order Passeriformes; family Cinclidae; genus Cinclus; species Cinclus cinclus. The sequence continues at coordinate 32,838,020 of NC_085051.1, forward strand.
CTGTTTCTAAACAATGCTATTTTTTTTTTCCTTTTGGTAATTCTATTGCTTTGGACTTTATCACTGTATATCAGTTATCCAGCTGAAGAGCAGCCTGACCCTTTTTTTATTCTGAGCAAAACCATGAGCCTAGATCCTGAGTAAAATATAATCAAATTGGAATAAATTGAGAAGTTTGGTGTATTTTTGAGTGTTTCTAGTTATGTTAAAATGGTATATGAACGTGGACGGGCTTGAATTTATTCTGTTTTTAACATCCCAAAATATTTTTTAGATTTCAGTTCATAAAAGCAAAAATGCAAACCTGAAAGAAGTCAAACTTGCCAATTTCCTGCTTAAAGATCCTGAGATCATACATGTACAAGGCAAGTCATAGATCTCCCTTAATCATGTGATTAATTCTATCACAGTTTGAGGTAAATGAGAGAGATAATTCCTTATTACTCATGAAGAGGCAGAGACCACTGATAAGATCTTTCTAGATGCCACACTGATTCAGATATTCTGGTTCTGTTCTAAATTTTGTTCTGCTGCTAAATTCAGTGTTCATATCTCTAGTCTTACCTAGTTAAAGATTTTGTATTTCCTTCCAGGAATTTACACATCAGTTGCTTGAGGAAATGTGAAAACTATAGCAGGGAGTTGCAAAATTAGTTATTAAATTTGAAATAAATACAATGTTTAGGAAAACGAAAATTTCTTGGTGATACTAAGGGTAAATAATTTGTGCCTGCATTTTCTGGAATTAACAAGGTAATGATTGATATTGTTTAGAATATTGTAGCAGGGACCAGTTTTGCTGCTGATGTGAGTGGGAAGATGCTTTTGACATAATTTTGTATTCATATTGAATTAGTTTGGTACCTCAGCAACTGAAATTGCTAGCACAGTTTCATTAACTTCTTTTCAAAATTAATTTTAAGACATTAACTTATATTTTAGATGGAATTTATTATTGCTTAAACTTATAGTTAGATGTTTATCTTTTATTAGCTACTAATCTAATTACATGCTATATGTTAATATTTATCTTGTTATTACATGTTGTTTCTTGTTATTAAAGGAGAGAGTACATAATACACATAATTTATTGTAAATTTCAAAAATGGGGATGTCCTCACTGAATAAGTAAAAATGTTTGAGTTCTTCCACATGTGCTTAAATCAGGTGAATCTATAGAACTTATTGGTCACTTCAAGGATTATTTCCTTCTCTCGTCTTCAAAATACTGACGTACAAAATACTGGCTTCATAAAAATGGACATGCAATAGGTTGAAGGGTGTTTTTCAACTATATTGATATTCCAAATGCTCCTGCACCTTGCATGAAGTGTAAATAGGATAACCATTACCAAACTATATTGACTTAGTGCTGTTAATATTGCAATTTTTGTTTTACCAACATGGTATTGAGATGTCTACATGTGTGTGCACACTTGCACATAAGAGGAAACTATTTATTACTATGCTGAACTCTGCTACAGTGAAATCTGTACTTCTGTAGCAAGCAAATTAGAAAAGTTTTGAGGCAGTATCCAATGCTGATTTAAAACAGCTTCCTGTTTAATGTATTTGTCATCCTTCAACAAGTAACTGACCCACTGGGATGCCTGAGTATAAACAGTGTGAAGGACACTCATGTCCTTGTGCCCAGCTCCTCTTTTTATGTCATGCAGGTTCTAAATATTTATGTTGTTTTAATATGATCGGGCTATAAAATATTGGTACAGATTTCTTGAAAAAGCCCATTATTTTTGATGAAAGAAGAAAAGTTATCATTACAAAGGTCACTGATTTTTGCACATGAATGAGGGTCTTTAACTTAATCATCATAGCTAAGTGTTCATTGTGTTTATTTTTTGTCATAAAATACAGGCCTTTTCATTTCTGTTTATCAAGTGTATGCTATAATTGAAAACAAAAGTTGTGTGCTTAACACACAATTCCAGCTCTGTCCAGTTTGTTTCTCTATGCTAGTAGATGACAAAAAAACAACCACTAGTATCTTCGCTAGTAATAAAGAAATCTATTAAGGGTGAAAAAGAACCTACTGGAAGTATAAGTCTTAGTATACTATTCCACATAATTGATTACATAACTTTGTTGTACGTATTCCATATAATACTTATATTTTCTTTGAAATACTTAGCTTAGAAAACTAAAAAAGAGCATAAATTCATACACTTTGCCGTAACTATAAAATATTTTACTTGTATTACATACTTATTTTCAAAACAAAATTGTTTTCTTATATCAAAAGATTCCTAATTCAAATAAAAATATTTTTGTATTCTCTGCTTTAAGTAAAGAATGGGCAAGAATATGAGAGAATGTCAATTGGTGCAGAGTCTATTGTGTGTGTATAAATTTCAGTCCAGCTCCAATTACTGTTTCCATTATACACCGAGATAAGTAGAATAATAGAAATGGAGCTAGTTTTGACTTTCATGGCTTTTTGGTGTGTTCTTTTCTTATCTTTTCACTTGGACTAAATGTGTTTTTGTAAACCAAAACAACCTCCTGGAACAGAAATGGAATTCAGCAGAAACTTTTTCTCAAACACATCCACTGTAATGGAATTTATGACAGCTTTTTTTTAAGCCTGGGTCAGAATTTTCTGCCAAAATAATAAAGGCTTTTAAATATTCAGTTGCCTGTTGACCAGGGTTTTGTGTTTTCCTTCTGTCTCTTTAAATGTGAGTATTAAATCTCTGTCAGCCATTTCCCAAATGTGGGAAGCTCATCTTTGCAGCTAGTGCCATAAATGGGAGTAGCTTTTCTTGCTCCTCTGTGAGCTATTTGAGTTCTAATTAGTGCAGCAGACAGATTAAAGAGTTCCATAGTGAGATATTCACCTGACATGTCAGGAAACCAACTCTGAATTTGTCTAGGTACCATTGCTACCAGTTATATTGCCAGTGGTGGTTCCCATTCCCTGAAATAGACACTTCCAACTCTCCTGTCTAGCTATGTCCAATTTTGAAATATTTGAATGCTATAATCAATACATTACATTCAGAAAGCTGCTGTTTAACAGTGGGGTAGTTCAAGCACAGAGAGCTTGCAACAGTTGCTCAGGATAAGCAATTGCTTAGTGTTAGATCACATTTAGGATATTGCAAAATTGTGACCTGAACTTGCATCTGATTTTGTAGGTGTTAGAGGAATGTTCTAAATGTATACCCCAGACCAATACTGATTGATTTCCATTAACACTTGTGATGGCTATGCTGTTTAGGATTACTTTATGCCACAGGCTCATTGCAAAGCTATGACTGTAAGAGAGAACTTGCCAGGCTGACTGTTCACTTTGATGATTTTAAGAAATTATGTGGTGTCCATAGATTTCTGTGATATATGGATAGCTACCTTTTACTATATTTTCTAAGATAATTTTGCTACGTTATTGAGTTTAGTCCAAAAATAAGATAACTTGAATTATTTACGTATTTTGAGAAAAAAAAAATAGGAGAACAAGAATTTTAAATTGTCAGAAGTATTGTCTGGCTATTCTACATAATGTCATGTCTTCCTTGAACAAAACTGTTTTCTTATTTACAGGCTTCAACTGTTTTGTCTCAACTGCTATCAGCATTTTTAATAGCATACTTTTATTTAGCAAATATGATACTCATGTATAGTTCTCTGCAATGCATTGATCTGAAATAGTACTCTTGCTGCTTTGCCAGATTTGTCCGAAGATCAAAGGTTGAACTCCCTCTTAACATTACAATACATTAACAGGTTGGCTCTTTCCTACCTTTTCCAGTCTTACTCAAGGGAGTTAGAAACACAGATTAAACCTGATGAAGAGAAGTGGTTCTCCAACTCCCATTCTTCAGAGCTGTAGAGTGGGCAATGAACCTTTCTGATTTCTTGTAGCACCTCTTCTGAATTTTATTGCTGGGGAAAATAGTATTATACCCATTGGAATTTCCAAATGTCTTTCAATTGATTTTAGCATACAGCACAAGTGGTTCCCAATGAGAGAGCACCTAAAGTTATGCAACTACATGTGTAGTAGGAAATATTGCTTGAAGAAAAGATGTGAACTGGCGACTAGAAATTTCTGCCCTAAGATCTATCAACTATTTTCTGAGCCACAAAGCAGAGAGCTGTTTATGTTTGTTACTACTTTTTAATTCCTGTTGGCAGTGACATGCAGACTATGAAATGTGTTAGGCTTGATTTACATAAATCAGAAGGTTGTCAGCGTCTTCCTTTTAGATGTCTATTTGCCTTAAAATCTAAATGGATGACCTCATTGTAACACAAATAAATAGTGTTAGTAAATGTTATTATAAATTTCTTCTATTACTGAACATACAGATGGAAATGCAAAGTTAAAATTTGTGATATTCTTTCTTACATACACTGAGCTTTGTTACCAGTCTGCAGATTTTTAAGACCTTTTTTCATTATCAAAAATGTTTTGATGTCTGTATTTCAAAATGCTTAATCACATTCTCTGTGTACGGTCTTTTGTCTAAAATAAAAATTTATATATTGATATACCTCATTGTATCAATACAGATGTAAAATTGAGGTCCTCTAGATGTTCATCTTGATGAAACAGAAAATAGAGGAAATATTTTACTCTTAATTCAAGTTATTTCTCTGTGTTATCAAGGATCAGGAATGGCAGATATGTCCTAGGCAACATGAAGGGAAATAAAGAAAATATTGGAATTGGAAAACTCCTGGATAATCAGTAGCATACTAGGATTATGCAATTGATTAGATGAATTGTTAGATATTTATTAAGGTGAGTTGTTTTGTTGCTAGGCTTTAACTCCTCATGAAGGAAACTTATGGATCTTGGTGCAGTATAATGATTTGACTTTCTGTATTTCTGTACACATTTTTTTACAAACGTTTTGTCTGTCAGGCAGGAGTCAGCCATGTCCTGGGGTGCAGCAGACACAGCATTGCCAGCAGATCAAAGGAAGTGATTGTCCCGCTCTGCTCTGCAGTAGTGTGGAGTCATTCCAAGTCCCACGTACAGTTTTGGATGCCACAGTGTAAGAAGGGTATCATGTTGTTAGAAATCATCCAAAGGAGGATTAAGGAGATGCTGAAGGGACTTGAGAGGAAGCCACACAAAGAGCAGCTGAGGTCACTGGAGGAGAGGAGACTGTGGGGAGACCTCATTGCTATTAAAACTTCCTCATGAGGGAAAGAGGAGGGGGACACCCTGACCTCTCCTCTGTGGTGACAGTGACAGGACCCGAGGGAATGGCCTGAAGCTGTGTCAGGGGAGGTCTAGGTTGGATATGAGGGAAAGGTTCTTCACCCAGGAGTGGTTGGATACTGGAAGGGGCTCCCCAGGGCAGTGGTCACAGCACCAGCCTGATGGAGCTCAAGAAGCATTTGGAAAATGCTCTCAGGTGCATGGTGTGACTCTTGAGGTGTCTTGTGCAGGGCTAAGAGTTGGAATTTATGATCCTTGTGGGTCCTTTCCAACTCAGCATATTCCATGATTCTCTGATTTCTTTTCAAGATTTCAGAATAAATAGTTTTCCGTAGAGTGCACAATTTTGTTGAAATTTTAAATTTTGTACAGCTCTAAGATGATTTTCATTGGTCTGTCAGAGGTATGGTTATCAAAATGATAAAATAATTGTTTTTGTTACCACTAGAATTTAACATGCAGCAAGCTGAATATCTGTAATTTTCATTACAAAAGCATTGATGTTTAACCTTTTTGTATTTGGATGGTTGAATGTTGAGCTACAAGTGGATAGATTTCCATGTTCAGGTCTGCTTTTAGTGTTCTCCTCAGTGGATACTATCTGTTATGTGAAATCATCCTGTCACTTTCTAAACAAACTATTAGGCTTTGGAATTTTTAAAAGAAGACTTGTTTTCTTTTCACCCTTATAAATTCTGCCAATTCTAAATTCTGCCTCTTCTTACTTTTAAAATAAGGAAAGTACCAAAAAAACTATGCTTGTAATTAAAAGTAATTTTTAAATAACCTCAGAAGATTGTTTCTAGAAATCAAAACATCTTTATGGTCCCATTTCCTAGGAAAGAAAGACAAGTGACTGGGATCCTGTACACTTTACTGTAGTCTACATTAATTACCTTCTATTAAAAAATGACAAAGACCTTTTTGAAAGGGAATCTGGCACTCTTTCCACAGAAATGATGGCAGACACCCTACTCTGCTGATTTCTTGACACTTCTAATTACCTGTATTCATTTGAAATCGTTTCCTTTGTAGTGAGTTATTGGCATGATTTTCAGAGAACAAGAGGAAAATGGAAAACATTTTAGCAAGTTAAGAAAAAAAAATCAACAGTGTCATTGTTTGCAGCTTTTGTTGAAACTAGCTACGTGAGTCATTTGAGGGACATGAAGGTAAATGAAAGGTTATACTTTGCCCTGCACGTTGTCGCTGGTATTTGTAATGTCAATAACTGTAGAAGGTTGTCAGGAAACTGGAGAGATAAAGGTCAATAGCAATGACAAATATATCATTGTATGTGTTTGAATATGCAATATCAGCCTAATCTCACGGTGGAGGTTTTCACACCCTGGAAATATCAATCAGAGGCTGTATCAGAACTATCCACTGTTTTCCGTGTACCAAGAATTAAATGGGAGATCAGTGTATTTAAGTTTTAGCATGTTTACACTGTTTTTTTTTTCCAGATTACTTTCTGTATTTAGTACAGAGAAACAAGTTATTATCTCAAAAATAGATTTTCTTGCAATAAAATACTAACAAATATTTTTTAAAAAGAAAAGGTATTCTGTTTTCCTTAATTTGTTACAGGACATTGAATATTAATTTCAGTATAAAATCTGATATTGCCTCAGTTTTTAAAATATTTTTGCAAGCAATATCTTTTTGCAATTATGTGCAAATTCTTTTTTTTTTTTTCTATACAAAGACAGGTAACAGCATCTCGTTTAATGTACCTCTTACAGGAATAGATCATTATTTTCTATAAACTATATTGAAGTTCAAAAGATCAGTTAAAAGCAATTGCAGCCTATAGTTAAATGAATGTGTAAAGGAATAATCCTTCTGAGAGAATTACAACTAAACATATCAAAGCACAAGATTCTTAATTGTTTCAAATGTGTATCCTGATGTAGGAAAACCCAAATTTAACCTATAGGGAAATACCAAATCACAAGTTGTTACAGTATTATATGGCTTTCTGAGATTATGAAAGAACTAAAAATCAGGAGATGAAGAGCAAGGAAAGAATTTACATCAGAGAGACATGAGCCATTGGAGGTGAAAAGAGCAATTCACTGAGAATCTTGAGGTAGGATGGTAGGGAAGGGACACAGCAGTGGGAGGATGAGTTTTGAGAATAGCAGGAAGGAAGTATTGCAGCAGAGTGGTCTTGCTTGAGAGGCAATTAGAAGAAATAGTAAATAAATAGCATTTTAAAAAGTTGTGGGAAGCTAAAGGAAAAGTGAGTACAAATCATTCACTGCTTAAAGATGTGAAGACCAATATAGTAAAAATAATTCTGAAAGTGCAGTAAAGCAGAAAGATAGTGCGAGAAAAGGATTCAAGAATCATCCTTTTGAAACATCTCTGAATCAAACTTTTTTTAAAAAATAAACCAAGTACAAAAATATTTACTAACCCTGAATTGACAATTTCACTCTTTCCCTGCATATGAATTCCTTTTACAAGATGCAAATAATTTGAATATTTGTACCAATAAGGAATCACTTCTGTAGTGTCCTGAAAATTCTGAGACAATCAACACAAAACTGTAACAATTTCAGAGTCATTTGGTGTTGAGTGACTTGTCGTGTCAGACTTTATTCTGTTTCTTGTGGTTTACATATTTAGTGACTAATTTAACTGCCATCAATAATTTCTGAGCATCTTTTTGCCTTTTAGGCTTTGGGTTTTAGTTTAGGAAAAATGTGTTTAATTACAGTTTGAGAATGCATCATAAGTCTGTGATGTTCAGCAAATCACCAAAGAGTATTTTTGTTGCGTTGTACAACAGTTCAGCGAGCGTGAGGAAGTGCTTGAAAAAGTACACTGTTAGCTAAAGTGTTTTGCTGGGTCATTTTCTAGAAGTCCTTTTGACCTCTAAATACATTTTTTTTCCTGAGGGTAAGCATCTTAGCTGAATTTCCAAGGACATAATAATGACTCCTATTGTATTCATACGTGCGAATACATCCCTGCCTAATTTCAAATCATCTGTCACCAAGGTAGTTCGAAATATTTTTACAAAAGCAAAACATCCCATCTCACAAGAAACGTTACAAAAATATCACAGATTAAGGCAGTATTGTGTTTTTCAGTCGTGTGGTATGTGTATTTACCTTGAGGGTTGCTTCATTAAACCAGGTATTGAAGTGCTACACCAATTAAATTTTTTTTTACAGTGCTGTCTGAGAAATGGGCTTGTAGTTCTGGACTGTCCCCTGTCTATACTGTTGACCTATGAATTTTTGTATGTGTTAAAGTTTTTGTCTTCTCTGTGCTTATGGTGTCTGATACAAATTCTTAGACATTAGCATTAGTTTAGAGGATTCTCTTTTTTCTTTCACCCCTCACTTCCTCTCTCCCTTCTTCCTTCCCTGTCCCCTCCCCTCCTTTCTCTCCTACCCAACGCTCTCCCTTTCATCTTCTCCTCCCCTTCTGCAACCCCCACTCCCTCTCTCTCTCTCTCTCTCTCTCTCTCTCTCTCTCTCTCTCTCTCTCCCCTTTCAGTGTTACAGTACAAGAGCTGTCTTTTCAAGCACAGGGTGTTTGTCTACTTGTCCTATGCATTCGTTCCTCACACATTACTCCATTAGACTTCCTCATTCTCTCTTGTTCACACATGTTAAGTTTTCTGTTTGAAAACAGCCCCATCCCTTATGATAGAACAACACTTAGATTTACTACTTTCAAACAAATGCTTAATTATATTATTGTCTAAGGCCTGTTGTGTGCCCAGGCTCAGGATGCTGCTATGAGATGAACTACAGTTATAAGACTGTGAGGAGACAATTGCATTGCTCTTTTAAATCTTTTAAAATTGCAGTCTTTGTGTGTTTTAGCAATCAAGGAAAACAAAAATAATTCACCATATTTTCCATAGCTAGTGGATAATCTCCTATGTACTGTAAAATGCATGGCTGAGGATTACATGCTCCCAATACCTAGATAATTTCTAGGTTGAAATGCATTGCTTTGGAAATGAAATATTTTTAACTACTCCTGAAATAGACATTTACTTCCTATACTAATGCAAGCTGAAGAATCTATAAGCCCAGCAGATTTTTCTGATGTTATTATTACCTTTGAATGTTTTTATACAAGCTGTGAAAGTTCTGTAATTACAGGTATCTGAACCAAACTTTCTAATCTGTGAGACATAATTTGGAGTCCATGGCTGATCTAAATGAAGAAAAATAATGTATAATTTCTATCTTGATACCTTTTTTCCCCTGGAAAGGTAATGCTGTACTTTGCTTTACCTTGCAGGGATTCAGCGTATGAAGACTGGAATCTATTACAAGCTTTTGAAGAGCACTGCTCTGCACTTGAGTGAAGGGCTGGTGCCCATACATTGGCCGTAACAGAGCAGATTTTTCCTAACCATTTTCTAAAGTCCCCAAATTCTAGAAATTTATTTCTACTGCTTCATAAATCTCACAGTATTGTACATAATCTATTTTTTTTTTTTTTTTTGGCCAGGTAAACTACTAGTATTACAAAGGTCAGTTTGTATGTTTTCATTATTGTGGAATGGTGAATACCTTTTGGAGTTCCAGAACATCACAGTACTGTAAAAGTGCTGCAAATAATTTCTTTCACACATGAATTTATTCTTGTTAAAGGGAAAGTGCTGCATATTTTAAAATATGTGGCTATAAATATAAAATACCTAAAAATAGACTCATGCAAGTGTCTCCTAGTTTCTGCATTGCTGTTAAATGCAGAACTTTAAAACCCCCACATGTGAAATTATTTTTATTTAGAAATGCGTATTTGTGATTTCTTTTTTTGACAAAGAAAGGCCTTTTGTTCTGGTTTCTTCAGCAGAACCTCATTTTGTGACTTTCTACTGTCCCCTAGTGGCATTTTAATCTTTGTAACTATTGTGGTATTGCCATTCTGCATTGCTTCTGTGCTTTTCTGTTTCCCTGAGACTATCATTAACAAACATTTAAAATACTATTAAACAACCCATCAACTGACTGTGGAAGCAATAACATTGCTCTTTAGCCCAACCGGTCCTTTCAGATATTTAAAAACGATATAAACAAAGCCAGCAACCATATGCTATCTATATAATGCTTTACTTTGTTACAGTAAACATTTCAGATTTGCAGAATGCTAACACAAACCTGATGAAAGAAAAATGTTATTAGTTGTGACGAGCCTATACATGCCCTACAGTAGCTAAAATGTAATTTGTGAGAGGTTAGAGAATTATTGTCAGTAGTCTTAGTGGGAGCATGCATTCTAGCTATTCTTTTTATTTTCTTCCCTTTAAACTCACACTGCATTTCCATTAGATTGTTAGCAAATTTAATATACACCACAGTGCCACTTTTACATAAAATATTAATATATTACAGAGGAGTATCATATTAGTAGCTATCTCAACTGATAACTATTGAAAATGGACTTCTTAAGTTTTCCATATGTTCTGCATAAATATATACATTTGATAGGTTCCTTGTTCTTAAATGTATAGTTGCCTGTTCTTTCTTGTGGGTGTATTTGTGTACATTTTCTTTCTTCACAGTAAGAGTCACATACATTTTCTCAGTTTAACCTAGTTTTTGATTTGGGTATGATCAGTTCTTTGTTTTGTTTGTTTTTTTAATTTTTTATTTTGTATGCAACCAGAAGCAAACTACTACAGTCCCTGCGGTTATGAGCTTCAGTGATTAGTTCTCCCATGCTGATGATAGATTTTATTTTACACTAAATATAAGAACATCTCTTTATCTGAATTTATGTATGTATATATATGTAGAAAAAGACTGTATGATACAGTTAGATATATCTAATATTTTACAGGTAAGTCATATTTAAATTAGGAATTACAATCTTCCCCAGATTTGGAAAATCTGAACAAGTTAATTATGATTCACTTAGTGTAATCAATTACATTTTGAATGAAGGTGCAAAATCCTACATTGATATTTTCAAAAATTGTAGATGCACACATATACACAGACACATTCATTCAAAATTAAAAGAATGAGAACCTCTTTAAGATGTTGGATTTTTGGGTTTTTTTTCAACTTTCTATAAGATTAACAAAATCGAGGTCAGTACAAGAAATGCCTGTTTTAATATCTGCCATACTATTTTTAGTTGATAGCTATAAAAAATGACAGCACTGCAAGTACAAGGTATTGTGAAATTTGGCCCATTAACTCGGCATTTTAGGAATCAAAGAGATATATATTGCATTAATGACTTCTTGGCACTGTCTACTAGAGTATTATGGTTGTAATAACTACTGCACTAAAACTGCTGTTTTACACTTTTATCTTGAACTGGAGCAAAGGCAGAAACCCATCAGCCATCATATTTTCTTAAAATGGTTCATTGTATGCTGTATGCCTTGGTATAAAAATAAGAAGGAATGTGCTATGACAATTTTTACAATTTATATTCTTGAAAAGACTAGAAGGATTGGTGCTAGTTTTTGAGCCTTTTCTGTCTTCAGTAGTCATAGTGCAATTCTGTGTAGATCTGTTTATCCATCCTTAGGTTTAATTAAGATATCCCTAAACAAAAGCCCTGGAGTGCTGTCGCTTTGGGCACAAACACAAAAAATGCAACCAATGCTAACATTCTGCTTAGTATCATTTTTCAGATGTAGAAAAAGGAGATTTTAAAGCTCTCATATTATACAAGAAGGTTTAAAATATGTTCCCCTTTATTTATACTTTTTCATATGATCTGGTACATCTTTCCAAATTCCCTCTTTGATTTTTTTCAAACAGTAGTATCTTAAATTGAAGCATAAAACTTTTACAGTTTCTTTTTTCACAAAGTTTTGTGTTCATTTTTTACAAAAATCCTACAGTAAGCAGATTTATATTAAGATATAGTTGCTGTTTGTAAGAAGCACAAACTGCTTTGACAGGCTAAAATGAATTGTAAATTTTCCTTTGAGATGTGTAGCTTTGTTTTAGCAAAACATAGCTTGTTCACAACCTTATTTCAACAGGTAAAATTATCTATATCTATTTTATTTGGAGTTTGCATGTTTATGGCTCTAAAAAATCCCCTGAAGAATGTTTTGCCTAATTATTACTAAGATACGACAGAAGATTAAAAATAGATATCTTCAATGTATTGCACTAGAACAGTATAAGACTATCAGTGGCCTACTTCCCCAAAATGAGTTTTCTCCGTAACGTCTAATAAAGCTAAACAGTCTTGCATTTTACTACTTAGGAGACTATCTAAACAGAACCAACAGATTTATGGGGTTATTTTTAGTATGTGTCACTTGCATTACAGTTTACTTTTGCTTTTGAAGCTTATTTGACATTCTTGGTAAAAATATATAGTCAGAGATCTCATTAAAGTCCTTCATAAAGTACAGTCTCAATGGGGTTGTTACCTCTCTCCCAAAAAATGGGGGAAAACCACCCAAATCCATATACATATGCATCATGTTGTTTGGATTTTATGTTAATTTTTTTATTAGTATTTAGAAAAAAAAATTGAAACACCTGCAGATGAAAATGTAAAGAATGTCTGTATAAATAATTGCTCAATTCATAGTTAGGTTAAGTAACTAAGTATGTTGTCACTGTGCAATATTTCAGAGAGCAACAGGTAAATGTTGATGTATCTAAATTGTAATTATTTTCTTCCATCACTGCAAGAAACATTTGTTTATGATGGTGAAATGAGTATTAAGTTCTTGAAATGTAGAATGTTGTGTTTTCTGAAAACCATTTTTTGTGAATTAGCTGTGTATATAAAAGGGCATATAAATTAATGGTATCTTTTCTGAAAATACATGGTTGTGTTCTATGATGAAACACAGTTATAGACATATATGTTAAATCCAGCTGGGGAAAGGTGCCTTTGTGTGTTTGGTTAACACGACATAGCTTTTTGCATATATTTTTAATGAATTATATTTATGTGAATTGCACAATGTTGAGGAGATAAATCTGAACCCATATTTAACTGTTTTCTGTGTTCTTTCATATTTATGGTAATATTTTGATTATGTTAAACTCTAAAGGAAACGTAAACTGACACTGCCTTCTGGACCTGTCCTATTTATCAGGTTAGTGTAAAACTGTGGAAAAAGGAACTGCCTGAACCGTAGATATCACTCAGCCATAGAACTCAAGTAGGTCTTGAATTTCAAGATATGGTCAACAAACAGGAATTTTAGATATGCAGACAACTCTGATAAGATTACATCTTAGAATAAGATTTTTTTGAAACTGCTAAAGTACTAGTGTAAAATTATATTTCCTTACACACTGACTTCATTTCACATGAACGCATATGCACAAAATTCTATAGGTTTTTACAAATAAGTTTGTGGTAACCATTTTTAAACATTAAAAGTCAATATGCAGCACTTAAATGTTGAAACAAAATAATTTCTATAGATGTATCTCCTGACAGATTGCTTTCTACAGGGCCTGCATGGAATTGAAAGAATAAAATGATACAGGCTAATAGGTTAATTTTAATCATTGCCTGTGATGAAGAGGAAATTGAGATGACTTGGAAGGGTTAAAAGTGGGCTGTTTTCTTTCCAGATGTATCTTTAGGAGGTTTTCGTTGTATCGGCCTGAATATTATTAAGTGGGCAAACTAAAAGCAGCAAATGGTTACTGTAGTCTGCCAGCAAATTGTGTATGAAACAAAGAATTACCAGGTTCATACTAGCTGATAAAGAATTACTGCACAGACAAAGCCATCTAAAATTTGCAGCTCCAACCAGACAATTTTTTATGTTTTACAAAGAAGTGCAATTACATTTTGAATGACCTTATGCCACAATGATGATATAAAGAACAGATTTGTCTCTGCTCCTGAGTCTAGCTTGTATATCCCATATTCATCAGTACATTTCAGTTGGTGTAGCTGAGATTGTCTATCTTTGTCAATTTTAAGATATGAATTAAACTCAAGTGTCTTTCAAATGTGATACTGTACTTACTCTGTTCAAATAATAGAAATAATTTATTGCAGTAATCTGGATTTATGTCTCGGTTAGTTAGAGTAAATATATGGCCTCCATGGGATTCCCTTTTGCCCCTTAAATTCCACAGTGCTTTAAAAAATGTATTCGTGAGTTAGAGAAAGTTTAGCATGTTTTGCAAAAAAAAAAAAAAAAAAACAAAACAAAACCCAGAAAGCCCCACAAAACAAAACAAAAAATCACAACCAAACAAAACAAAAAACCTCAAACTTTAAAATGTATACTAATGAGAAATAAAACTCAAAAATAATGTTGGCAAGCTACACAAGTTATTTCAAATATCCCTTGCAGTTTTAAGTACAGCAGTTAAGTTGAGCTGATAAGACATTTGAAAGCCAAAAGGCTGAAAATCCTTTATATTTATTATTAGAATCAGAACATTAAAAGTGTTTTAAAGGTTTTCACTACCCAGTACATCTTTTATTATGCAGTTTTGAACTGCAATTTTCTGTTTGTATTTGTGGTGTTAAAATATTTTTTGTGATTTATATTATTGTATGATTTTTACTTCCACCTTCTTGGAATGTTCAAGATTAACCTACACTTATTCATTTGCCCATATTAATGAACCAGTACAATACTGGAGATATTAAACAAAATTGTCATATTAATTGAAGACAAAATTGTATTTTATTGCAATGGGAAATATAAAGAGTACCACACTTTTTAGGGGAGTCTGGTTGTGGTTTTTTTACTTACAAAATCTGATGCATGTAAAATGTTAACTCTCACTAAATCAGTCATTGCTTTTTACATATAAAGAGAAAAGTGATGAGAGAGTACCATTTTTTTGGAGGAAATCTGGACTGTTGTGCCTATCAAAACAGTAGAGCCTTTTTTGTGCTTTTGTGCATTCTGTAAGGTGACTAAAATGTATGAAATTGAAAGGAGTATCTGCATATTATCAGTAATATCAGTATCATATATCTGTATATAATCATAATTCACCTTAGTTTCTAAGGTTGTGATATAGTTGCAAAAAGTGCTTTTAAATTGGGAAATGGGTCTGTTTTGACTGTTTTGAGCCACACACCTTCCGTTATACATATATGTACAAATATATCTTCTGAAACAATAAATATGTATTTTGAAAAGGCTTGGTCTTTTTTTTTTTAACAGAGTGGGATAAATTGTTATTACCTTTGATCCTGTTGGTTCAAGCTAGGATAAAGATATTGCTTCATTTTTGTAGTCTTCCATTACCAGTTTGTACCTATAACATCAGGATTGTGTCTTTATATCACATGAAGGGTTTAAACATAAGTTGATCCCCTAAATAAGCACACATTAAGTGAAAAAGCATTTTTGAATTTATTGTGCAGTTCTGTATCTAGGTGTGCTTTTAATTAAATGCTAGTCCATAAATAAGCAAATAATAGAAGTTAGCAGAGAAGCAGTTGATCTAAATCATGACAGTAGCTCATTTATCTTTGTCCTAACAAGACAATAGGAAATGACACTAAGCCGTTGTTTTCTATGCATTAAGATTTCCTTCTTAAACAAATGCAATTGAGGCAGTTTGTTTTTCAGCGACAGCCCAGCACGCAATGCCAGTGGCCAGAGTTTTGTCTTGTCTTCATCCAGGGAAGGATTAATCTTTGTGATGGTGCAAACAAAATGTATGTCTGAGGTCAAAGTGCGGGTTGCCTTTTGGGATCTGCATTACATTAATGTCATTTTTGGGTTCCTGACGTTAATCAAAACCAACACCATAAAGCGTCACTTAGCTAATTTGTGTATTATTGTCAATGTTACCATTAATTATGCGTTTGTGAGGAAAAAGAGGATTAATGAGATGTCACAGGTAATTTACAATGATCAGGCTCCCCAGGACATTAAGAAAACACTAGCTGTGTACGATTACCATTCAAACATAATAGTACTCATGCAGGAAAGCTTTTGTTAAGTCTCTGAACCAAGTTTTTCTACTAGTATGAAATGTGTTTTATATTGTATGTAGAAGGTTTATTTTAATGCAAAAACAGGGTAGAAGTTTGGGTTTCTTTACTGAGTTCTCTATTGAACACATTAATAAAAATCTGGTGCTATGTTTTAAATGGACAATACTCTAAAAAACCTGCTCTTTTGTATTGAATTGTTGTGAGATACTCTTCACTGAAAAATTTCTACAAGAAACTTTAATAAGCACAACATCTCATTAAAAGTGCAAGATTATCAAGTGATAAAACCATCGTTAATGCAGTTACTATCATGTAATGTTTTGTATATGTTACAGAAGCAAAAAAAACCAGTGTGTTTGTGTATTTACAGGATATGTATCGAGTACCACTGGTAGGTGACAAGGTCAAACTTCAAATGAAATGAGTTTGTCCATTCCTTAACTAATGGTCCTATTTATCCCATTAATACTGCTGATTTTTAAACTGTATTACTGATTTATTAATACATTTTAATACAGATTTTATAGAAAAGTTGCTGTTGGACAGTAGTTCAAACTTTGATCCCAATTAACAGTACTTCCAGAAGAGAAGGGATTAATTTTACTTAATTTCATAATTGTCCTCATAGGGCTCATTTCTGGTAGAAAACGGAATCTGTATTGATTTCAATTAACTTACTGAACTTGAATCCTCTTGAACAAGGTTTTCTAATATATCCAATATTGCTCTCTGCTTCTGACAATGATTCCTTTATTACTGGTATTGTGGTTTTGTCCCAGCTGGTAATCAAGCCCCACATGACCATGTGCTCACTCCCCCATCGGCAGGACCAGGGAGAGAAAAAGAAGGGTGAAAGCTGGAAATCTTGTGGGTTGAGATGAAGACAGTTTAATAGGAAATGCAAAAACCATGCACACATAAGCAAATAAAAACAAATAATTAATTCAGTGGTTCCCATGGACAGGCATATGTTGAGCCATCTCCAGGAGAGCAGGGACCCATGACATGTTATGATTACTTGGGAAGACAAACACCATCACTCCAAATGTTCCCCCTTTCTTCCTTCCTTCTTCCCCTTACTTTATATACTGAGAATAATGTCATGTGGTCTGGAATGTCCCTGTGGTCAGTTGGGGTCACCTGTCCCAGCTGTGTCTCCTCCCAACCTCCCATGCACTCAGTCTTCTCACCAGCCTGGCAGTACAAGAAGCAGAAAAGGCCTTGGCTCTTTTTAAGCCCTGCCCAGCAATAACAAAACATCTCTATATATCAACCCCATGTTCAGCAAAAATCTGTACTAGTTATTCTAAAGAAAGCTAACCCTATCCCAGCCATAACCAGCACAACTTTCAAGCCGTGTGGAAACAAGAATATGAGAAGAAAACTGTTTAAAAGAAAAGTGGTTTGTATCTCTCAATAAATCCCTCATTATTTCCCGCAAAATTACTCTGGAATATGGATGACGATTGCCAATGGTGATTCTGATCAGAAATTATTCTTAGGTATAACTAATTTAAATTGATGTTTTTTCCCAATTCCCTACGATCTCACAGATTGTTTTATATAGGGTCTTAATACCTAATGTCTTCCCTTCAGTTAACCTAGGCCTGCTCTCTTATCATAAATTTTATCAGGTTGCCTTATGAGCAAATACAGCACTTAGAAGATTAACTGCAATATAATAAATCCCTTTTCAAGCATATTTATTGTGAGTCAAAAGCTGATGCTTTGGAAACTAGTTCAAATTTTTATCCTTCTATAATTTCAAATTGTGGTGAGTTTAATGATCTTCTCATTGTCTTAATATCCTCCTGAAAAGAACTATTCTTACTTTAATACTCAGCTGGCTCTTTGCTTTTCTGTTGAATCTGCCAGGACGAAGGGATTTTTTTTAAAGGTGTATAAGCAATTGCTATTAATACTGGGCTATACCCCATTCAGGGTCTCAGGTATAATTAGGACCCCATGGGCTGAAGGACTGCTCATATAAGACACTGCTTCCAACCTGAAGCCCTAAGTCAAGTAGCTTCAGTCTGCTACTGCCAAGCAAGGGCTACAAACAACAGTGGGCAGGGACTGGATCTGGAGCTCACAGAGTGACATATGAAGAAAATTAAATCAGTCCTGCATTTTTCTAGGTACACATTTATGGGTATGGACTGGTTTCTAAGTAAAACTCTCTTCAGGAAAAAAAGGACATTTCTATTTTGCTTTCCAATTCAGGGCATTAAGTTTATACATAAGCAGAGCAGTATTACCTGCAGCTGCTGTTAACTGTTTGACACAGAATATTAGCTACGCTAAATAGTTTGAAATAGAATTCAGAAGACAACTTGTTAAACACTATTTTAAAATAATTGGTATGATATTATACGAAAGCTAGAACAAAGATAAAGAGTGATTAAACAAGACTTTAATGTTAACAGCTAGATTTGGAAGCATTTATGTATAAACTGCATAAAAGCCTGTAGTTGGATTTGCAAGATATCATGTAAAACTGTCACTCCTTCATGCAATTATTGATGATCAAGATACTAAGAAGTAAGTGCAAGCCTGAGAATATAGCACTGCTGAATATTAGAACTGGGCAAGAATATTGTAATGAATGATAGATCTACTGGAAATTGCCAAAAACTTGCTTCTGGTTTTATCAAGACTATGCAGTTAACGGAATTTAAATTTGTAGTGTTATTTTTTGGGCAGTGTCTACCCTTTTCCTTTTAGCAACTGAGGTTAAATAGATGCTGTCATACTGTGCAACTGAAATGTGGAACTTGGAGATTCCATTCTATTTTGGGAAATTTTACCTTACCTCCCAGGAAGACCCCAGAATTTGCCAAGTAGATATGATGTCGAATGCAAATTTTCCTAGGAATTTGTAAAACTGCAACAAAAAATGAAGGGATGTGAGCATACTTTTCAACAAATAAAGGAGCATTTAAATGTTTGCTGTGAATGAGGTCTCAGATCCTTCTCATCTTTGCCCAGGATCCTGTTCCAAAAATAATTTCCAGCAGCTCAGTCTCCCCATGTCTCACTGCTTGAGGCAACTTAACTTAGACGTATATATAAATAAAAGAACATAGATTTGATATGTATGTACCCCCTTAATGAGTGAGACATCATCATTTGCCTTTGTTTAAAAAAAAACAGAATTAGAATAAATTGGCTGAGGGCACTGCGTCACTTAAATTTCTCCCTCTAGACATGGGAGAATCTCAGAGATCTGAAGTGATATCGACCACATCCCCACCTCCCTTGCAGAGGACAGAATTTGGAACAAACTTCCAACATTTCAGATAAGAGTTGTACCCAAGGAATAACACTAAGGATTAAAAATTTCTTCCCAATGTTTTTGAAATATTGTGTTTGTTCCAAATGAAACAATTTTGTTTTGTGGCTCCATAACGAGAAACAAGAACAAATATATCTGTTGAATTCAAAACAGCTTCTCTTAAGGAAACTAAAAATGAGTAGGGTAGCAAAATTTTACTGAATTTGGACATCTCTGAATGTATCGTTAGGGAACTTCTTGGGTATTTGCTTATTGCTCTCATTAATTTCTCTTAGCTAAAATGCTCAGTCCATTTTGGTCCAGAGATGCTTTAAAAGCAGGAGTTGATGTGTTTGTGACCTGTCATTTGGGTCAGTTTAGTGATTGCTTGGCAGAACAGAAGTCTGACTATCATCAGAAGTCTATTTAGATGGGTTTTTTTGCTTGGTAATTCCATTGCGTGTCAGGTAAGGGATAGCTAGAATGAAATCTAGAACAAATGCCATTTGCTTGAGTTTGACAGAAAATTCCATAGCATGCAAATCACAGGCTTTTCTCCTTCTAACGTAAGAAAGAAATTGAAGGTAAGAAAAATGGGTTAAAGCAAGATAGTAACGTCAAACAGCTTCAGGGGAAATCTGCATATTTTTCTCAGCACTCTAGCTAAATACTAATGAGCTTATTAAAATAAAGTGACAAAAAAAAAAAAGATGCTTTACTTTCTCTATTTGACCTGTGTGCAGTGAAGGTAAACATACTGCATCTTTTGAATAATACATGCAAGAGGATTTATTGAATACATTTTTAATTAGCAAAATGGTATACACACGATTAAATGTTTTCATGTAAATTCTGTTTGTGAAAATCTATTCTCCTAGAACATGATTCTGGATTTTGAAATAAAGCAGAAGATAAACTTCTATATGAGGACCACTACATATTTTTTCTGTACTTACTTTCATGAAAGAAATGAGTAATATATTTGTCTACAACCTGCTGTATAAAAATACAATAAGAAATATTTTGGAGAGAAAGTATTATCTGAAGACTAATTTTATTTTAATTTCTTTTTATATGACAAAATAGAATTTGTGAGGTTACAAATGATAAATTGGAATATTTAAGTTATTAAAAATGGAGCAACACCATTGCTGTTGTGTAGTATTCAGACATAACAGATGAAAGCAGGTTTTCTCAGAAAACATGTAATCTGAGGGGACTTGTCTGTCAACTTACGTGCTGAGCTGGGTGAACACAGTACGTTTCAAAATGCCCAAGAAACACTGAAAAAATATGAAGATTTTTGATACATTTGAATAATTATTTACCATATTCCTCATGTGCATTTTATGCACAGAGGAGCCAGGATATTGAGTGGCAAGTGTGTAGCACTCTTTGCTGGAAATCATTAATAGCTGTTCACAACCTGTATGGAAACAAAAGCTTTTAAGGAGGATGAAAGGAAAGGAAGGGACACAGAGAACTAATTCTCACTCTTCTGTCCCTGATACCCGTGTATTTTTTTGCGAAGCAGGTGACTGAGCTAAACTTTTCTGAAGGAGTTAAAAGCTGACTTTTTTAAAATTAAGAAGTGTAAGTTTATTCTATTAACTACTTGTTCTTATGAATGATCCGTTAATAAAGCAGTTCACAGATTCCCTGAATTCAGTAAATGGTAAAATTTCTATTATAATATCCTTAATTCTTTGTCATGTGCTTAATATTATATGTGTATTTCAATGCCTATGTTTCACAACGGTGATTATTTTAAGGGAGATGATTTATGTTTTTAAAAAATACTGTTTGGAAATTCAAATTGACCTGTTCTCTTATGGAATTTAGGCACATTATATCAACAAAACCTGAAAAAATATTCAGGCTTTTAAATTAAAATAATTTGTACAAGTAGAAAAGAAAGACTGAGATGTAATAATGTGGAACTTCGCCTTTCCTTCAACTGTTGAATGAAAAAATAATAAAATCTTGTAATTTCTCAACCTTGTAAAGACCTCAGTTTCAATTCTTTCAAATGGCAAATTCTATAAAAATGAAGTAACACAGTGGATGTAGTTCCAAAATGCAATACAGAAACAGAGTCTATGCTTGATTATAAAATTATATGCAGTTTCTTTTAACTTGTTAACACAAACATCAGCAGCATGTGAAAGTTGTTTTGTGATTTGGTTACATTTGCAAATGAATTTGTATGCAGAAGAGAGTCATGAAATGGAGAGGCAAATAAGGTAGACTAACCTGCAAATGTAAAAATGTCAAAAAAGCAGTAGCAGAAAGTATTTCTGAAATTAATATCCTCCTGTAGCATACTCAATGGGATATTAATCCTGTGGAAGACTTTCTACTTAGTAAAACAGAATATTGGCAAGATCACAACCTGGATACCTTTGAATGAGGTTGTTTTAGGGGTTTATTTTTGAGCTAAACTTTTTGGAATCTTTTGGTTAAAACAAGGCTCTAGGTGCATATTAACTGAGTGTCGTTATCCCTTCAGTCTTGGACCTTTATTCTTACATGTCTTGGGCTAACTATGAATACCTTATTGCTTTAGATCTGTTTCTTCCACAAGTTCCTACATTTTGCTTTGAACAGTGGGTCATTTTCACTTTTGCTGAGGAAAGATATTAATGCTAAAATAAAGTTGACAAAACGTTTCTTCAGGCTGGTTGTGTAGCAGATATCATTCAGCTACTAAGCATTTGGGATAAACCGATTAACTTTTTAATATTTATTATTCTATATATATATTTAATATGAAATTTACAATATAAGACCTTTGTGCTCTGTTGACTCAGCCTTTGCTCTTATCAGGCCTTTTGTCTAAAGTGTATGTGCATTCAAACCTACAGTTACCTAAAGGAATCATAAGTACTGCTCTGACTGAAGTCAGTGTTTTTCACAGTACTCAATTCTTTCTTCTGCAATTGGTTGCTTTCTGGTAATTACCTTATTGCCAATGTCTTTAGTTTTGTTTTGATTTTAACACAGAAATGGATAAATTGTAAGGTAATGTCAATCTTTTGCCTTCCAATGACCTTTGTGATAATATCCTACTTTTATGTTTTTGTTTCTCTGTAGTTTGGAGTTTAGCTTTTGAGATAATTAAGTTTATTAATTTTTCTCAAGATTTTGATCTATTTTCCATTTATGTTTTCTTAGACCACTTTGAGATCAAGATTGTAAAATTAACATGTATTTTTCAAAAAGTATGTTTTTCCCCCTCCTTCCTACCTAATAGTAGTCTTTCTTGGTTAGTATTCTGAACTACTACTTTGGAGGTACAGTCAATTAATGTGCAACAGCTCATGCAGATTGGGATTGGTAAAGACCTGAAGTCTTCTAATTGTCTACCCTTGTCTTTTTTTTTAATTATGTAATCTCATTACAAATGTTTTTCTTTAGCATTAAAACCTTCAGAGGTTGATTTTGTTCATTTTTTTTTCTAGAGAATAAGCTATATTTTGTGCAAATAAATCTGCAATATCAAAACAGATGCATTTTGGTGTTGTTCTATAGAAGTCTTCAATACCAGCTTTTTTTTCCATATGATGCTAAAAGCTTAAACAAAAGGAATCACATTCTCTGTGTAATTCTTCAGTGGTTTGTTATCTTCATTACTAGGTGTATTATTTTAAATGTAACTAAAAGGTAGACTAAATTAGTTTAAATCTTTACCTGAGCTCTGAGATTTGAACCACAACAGTGAAACAGAATAATTATTCCCTCACCATCATTAGAAAACTACCCAAGGTAGACATTTTCTTTTTACTGTATGTTAGGCAAAGGTAAGTGGTAGTTAAAAATCTCTCAATTAATTGTTTAAAGTCAGCTTTCTTTTATAACTTAGATGCAAAAACTAGTATCACTTCACAAATGTTAAATGTGTAAAATATTAAATGGTTTATTTATAAGAATATATTTTAAAAGAATGCTATGAATATTTTAGTTATCTTTTTAGCTGTTGTTCTATATTAAAAGGAATCATTCTGACTTTTACTCACTTCCATTTTTTCTTCATTCCTATTTATGTCTCTTCTAATAAAACATTATTTTAGTCACAGTATCAAAGACTACCTATGTACTTTTTACTTGTTCATAGAGAAAATCACATTCCTTTTATGACTTGTACTGTAAATACCCATTTAATGTAATTATGTGTACAGTTTTAAATTCAGCTATGAAAATGCTTTTTCATTCATAAATGGACCTATTTTTCTCAAAGTTCTTTTCAGTTTGTATTGGTACACCTAAATTTCATCACCAACCAACTAAAACAGGTTTTCCGAGAACTTTGTTGTGATACCCCTGAGGTATCTTCAGAGTTTTGCAGGTCTCAGAGTCTAAAGCAGACTAGGTCTTCAGTGAAGTGACAATATAAAATTCCTAACAAAAAAAAAAAATACAAGCAGCAGCACTTCTGTTGCATCTGAAGCCAAGCTATGTCAGCACTTTTGCAGTCCTGCCTTCCTCAGTCCCAGGATTGTGATGCAGCCCTTTCCCTTAATCTGTTCTGTGACACTCATGCTCATCTGATCTTGTGATGAGCTAGCTCAGGCAGGGAAAATCAGGAAATGTTTTTTACTTGTCTTGTTTTCTCTTATAAGGACAGTCTCCTGTTAGTTTATTTCCTGAAACAGAGCAAGGGAGAGGGACTCCAAGGGTGACATTTCAGGTTGATGTTAACTGTTGTGGAATCACAGCCTGAGGCTATAGTGCAGCTAGAATTTTGAGATGGAAGGATCTGCAATCATTGTGAAAGGAAAAAGCACTCTGACCCTAACCTTAGCCACTTATTCCAAGTGCATTCTGCTTTCTCTTCAGCATTTTAGTTCTGTATAAAATCAACCAATTTAGGAACTGATTAAAGTGATGATTTCCTTTTTTTTTTTTTGTTGTTGTCGATTAGTGTTCAGTCAGATCTGTCTCTCCTACAGCATCACATAAATGAGTGACGAAAAAATAGGGAAGGGCTAACTAAAACTTCCTTATTACAGGGTTTATGCTCACTACGAATGTTAATTTAATTACATATTGTGAAAGGCTGCTGTAGTTGCTAAGAGAGATTCACTAGGGTCTGCAAAATCATAGCAGCCAATGGAAAGAATTAATAGTCATTATGCACAGAGGCTCATAGCAGCTGATGACAAAAGCTTATACCACATATGTCGAAAATGTCTTGCAGATGATGGAAAAGGACCAGGCTGTATAATGTGGGAAATATATGACAGTTGATACAGTGACCTATTGGTTCTGAAGAATAGTTATGGGACAAAGCTTTGGTCAGGAACTTGTAAGTGCATAAGACTTTTTTTGCTCTCCAAAATAAAATCAGGTTTGCAATAATCTGCAGATTCCCACATCATTCTCCTCCCACACTGCAGAGACTCCCTAATTGTGAATTTGCATTGTTCTTTCCTTTGGTTTTGCCTATGGCCTTTGCGGCTGCTTTGGTGATCCCACCCAGTAAGAACATGATTGGACATCTGTCATCAATCATTGTGGGAATGTGATGCTTACTGCATTCAAGTAGAATTTGAAATATAATTGCAGACAGACAGGTTGTATTTTCAGGTAGTAAAATAGAAGACCTTGAAAAGAGAAAGGAAGTGGTATTTCTGTACTTAGACTTTCAGTATTTTTCTCTACTTTTTCAATTGAAAGTTGTAAGTTGGGTATAAACTTCAGCTAGATTAGGCACTGAATGGTCTTTTTCTTTTGTGTCCTGAGATGTTAGATCTTGTACATCAGTGTAGCCACTTTCCTACATATCAGTCTAGTTCCTGCTTGCAGTGAAGTCAAATGGTACTTAAACTGTTCACAGTAGCAGAGCAGTACAGGTACGCTGGAGACATCTCTCCACTAGACAGTTTTGTGTGCTTTTACAGCGCTCCTTGACCTGTAGTTGTTAGGTCCATTCCTATACTTGTTTACACAGTCACATTAAGAATGCTTACATTGCATTAAATATGCCGAGCTTGGGAATAGGCAAAGGATGCATGCAAATTTGACAATGTAGTGTAATCAAAAAGACATCTAAGAAGGATCTTTACCTTGGATAGCATTAACACAATGCTGAACTTGAAGCTGCAAAAGTCAAGTACAGTTCAGTGCTAGCTGGGCTCTGTCTTTTGTTAGATTCAGGAGGATATGGCACTCAAAAATATCTGCTTCTTCATGATTGAGGCTATAGAATTTCAGTAGTTCTGAGATCAGTGAAGACCAAGATTTATACTTGTGAAATATCAGTTAAGATCTACTGGGTTTCAGAGTACACTAATGATTCAAATCAATTGAAGCTGTGATTCAGAACCTTCAGCCTGTCAACAGGTGGTCTTACTGAATGACATCACATGTTCTGACTGTCCTTTCCAAAAGTACTTCTATGTCCTTAAGTAACAATGAAGTGCTGACTGTGGGAAGAGATGGACACAGTACACAAGGAGTGGATTCAATGATGAGAACTTAGCTCTGCAGAGGTGCTATTTCTGGAATAGTGTATTTTCAGTTGGAAGAGATCTGTAATGATCATCCAGTCCAACCGCCTGACCACTTCAGAGCTGACCAAAAATTAAAGCATGTTATTAAGGGCATGATCCAAATTCCTCTTACCCTCTGACAGGCTGGGGGCACCAACCACCTCTCTAGAAGGCCTCTTCCAGTAGTGGTCCGCTTCCATCATGATACATCCAGCATCATACTTAGTGTGCATGAAACCACTGATGGCTTTTTTTACTCCCAATTCTATGGCTAGCACACTGGGATCAACACAACTGTCAGCATGCCCTAAACACAATTTAATTTTGAGACAGAGAAGCATTTGGGAAACCTATAAGCCACAATTCCCATGTCCTTAGATTTTGTAACATACATGCCTTCAGAAATTATTCTATTATTTTAACTGATTTGGGGAATTTAAGAACTCAGTAATTGATTGGGGAGACAGTTTTGTTTTATTTTTCTTCACTGCAAATATAATTATCTTTTACAATAAATGTTTTGGAATAAATTCCCTGATTCTACTCCAGTATAACAAGAGAAGTTGTTTTCATTTCTGACTTTGGTTGAATCTTATATGCATACTACCTTTACTTTTATCATGTTTTCACTATTGCTTTGCTTATAAAAATTTGAATATATGCTTTTTATACAGTTTTAAAGTATAACTTTAACTTGTATTCTGTAGGTGTCTTTTGAGTTTTCAGATTAAATTCAAAATAATCTTAATCTGAGCAGCCTCAGTGATTTTCACAGGCATTTACAGATGGTTTCTGGTTTATGTGCAAATTATTTTAGCTGCTAAGTGCAGAGTTTTGTTAGCAATTGTTGTAAATATGAAATTGGTCCACTGATAGGGGATATTTAAAAGGGTTGAAAGTCCATAAGCAGTTTTATAAAATTGTGAGTTAAACAAAAACAGAAGGGAAAAAAGGATGGATTTCATTCATTCTCAAAGGTCCTGGGGTCCTTTGAGAATTTACTTGTCTCTAATACCAAAGCAGGTTGCTGATAAATGAGATAAAACTGGAAGACATATTACTGTGAAGTTGTTTGATTGTGGATTATAATTCTTAGTATTCTTATCTCTGTTTTAGAATAATTTTCTTCTATTATTTTCTAAAATCATAAAATTTCAAGTGCAATTGGATTGTCTTAAGTTGAACATTCTCCTTAGAAGTGCATTTAGAAATCTGCCAGTCTAAATGTTTAAGTCAAATGAAGGTAAATATGCTGAAATCCACCTACGACCTATTACATTTACCCATGTGCTGCAGGGTTCTTTTTTTTTAAATTCTTGTGAACAGTGGCTTGATGGCAGTTACATTCTAGTAAATTCCAGGATTAAAACTTTATTCATTATAATTTAACAAATTATAACAAATAAAAGAAGAGACAATGCTTTTGGCTCAGAGAACTTAGGAATTAAATGATACAGGGAAGAAATTATTGTAGTAGCCAAATTCAGAAGGTGGGACATTTATAGGAAGTAGAATATTATAATTAATTAAAAATCACTACTTGTAATTCTGCACAAGTGCTCTGGCAAAAGCCTGAATGTGTGGTTGTACTCTGATAACCTTCAATGGGAATTGAAGAAATTAAACTGACTTCTAAAAATGTTCCACCTTTGTTTGATTGGTTTTTGCTGTGTGGGGTTTTTTGGTCGTTTTTGGTTCGTACTGGTTTTTTGAAGCTAAGTATATTTATTTGTATTTATTTTTAAAGAAACTAAAGATTAAGTCAAATTGCAATCAAGATTTGGATTGCACATCTTCTGGTTCAGTATACAAGTGCAATCCAGTATACAGTTCTTTTTATATTATTTCAGTTTTAAAGACCCCTAGTATTTTGTTTTACATACTGTATGTGTGGAGGAGAAATTCCTGTAGGTTAAAGTGACAATAAACTGGTCTTAAAAGATTTATGTTGTTGACATATGGAGAAAAGAAAAGCTTTTTGAGGGAAAGTTTGTTTAAACTGATTTCAAAATACTGTAACACTCCAGCTGATAGCATACTTCTTTTTATGGTTTATAAACAAAACCTTTTTTCCTAACCATGTATGATTCTAACTTGTTCTCTGCTATTCTTAATTTAGTCTATTTTGATGAAGTTCTGAGGCCAGATCCCATACCTTGTTATGCTGAGAAAATCTGTGTTCCATCATTTCCTTTATTGTGAAAGATTTTGTTTATTCACTCTTTAATTTACTATCCTCTAGATGACCTTATAGTCATCTAATTTTATTTTTTTAAAATGAAAACTATGTGTAGAGAAAACTCAAGGTAATCTGTATGTGACTATTTTTGTCCTATGTTTAATTCTTCTCCTTTTGTCTGGAAAATTCCCAGAAAACTTTCAGAAGAGTAGTAAAATGTATTTGTGTCTGTTTTGTTTTAAATAATTTCAACTTAAACATATTACAGTCCACTGGATAAGACATAAAATCAGAAGAGTTGTCAGAAAGAAATTACAAAAGAAGTTATGCAGATCTTACTCTAGGATAGCCTTGAAATATATGGGGGTTTTTTTTATAATAATGATACAAAATAATCATGAGTCCTATTTTCATCTCCCAAACAGAGTCATTGGAACATCAAGGTTGGAAAAGACCTCTAACATCTTGTCCAACCTTTGACTGAACACAACCCTGTGAATAAAACCATTTTACTAAGTGCCACATCCAATCATTTCTCAAACACGTCCAGGAATTGTGACTTCACCACTTCCCTGGGCAGACCATTGCAGTGTTTGACAACCCTTTCTATGAAGAAATTACTCCTGAACACATGGTATTACTCCTGAAATCTGAAATTTCCAATCATATTTAGACCTACATTGTAGGTGTAGGTATTTGCCTCTTAAAAACTGAAATCTGAATGTTTATGTAGTTAGCTGTCTTTTTCTTGTCAATAAATCTCTTGAAATTGCAGTGACTAAGAGATAAATACATACAAATATGTAAATATTGTGCATCTAGGTAAAATAGGGCCAGATACTTTACTAATGTGGGTTTTCATGCTTCAGTGGAAGACATGTTTTCCATCACTTGACAAGCCAGGCTGCAATATTTATACTTACATGTACACAAATATATGATAAAATGTATAAAGTTAGTATATCTCAATTATTTTTCAATATAATTTAGTTTCAGTGTATTGCAGCCATTTTAATTAGTACAGTGTGCCAACAGAAAATAACATGTAGCAGAGAAGCAATGGAGAAATTATTCCATTCATCACCGTTTTGGCATCCAGACTGAGTTTTGATCAGTGTTAAAATGAGCTTAGCATTTGTTCTGCATTTGCAACAGTAACATCTCTGTAATATATGGGAAGTGGCTGGTTTTATGAAAGAAAAAAATATTCATTATTTTGCACCTGTGATCATATTGAAATGTAGTTTGTCTTAACCAAAACTAAGTGTTACCTGGAACTGAATAACAGTTATATAGATAATTTTTCTTCTCTTCTTTGTGTGATCTGGCTTACTGGCTAAAATTTAAGCAAACAGACCCTTCTTTACATTAAGGACTGCTAACCATTGGAATATATTTGTGATCACCCTCCTCAGTAAAATATTTAGAAGTAAATTAAACACAACCTCAATGGTTTGGAGATAATTGGACTCTGGTCAAGCAGTGTTACAGCTGTTTTCAAATCTCTTTAAGACATATTTCAATGATTCTGAGGCGCAGCATTGTCATCGAAGAGTTTCAGTTTAGATACAGAAAGAAATCAGGACCTTGCCAACTCCTTCCTGTTAGTGTCCATATGATACATTATCTTGAGAGCAGAATCACAGAATTGAATGGTTTGGATTCAAAGAGACCTTAAAGATAATCTCATTCCAAACACCCTGCCCTGAGTGGGATGACATTCCCAGATCAGGTGGCTCAGGGCACCATCCAACCCACGTTTTGGCTTCTTTTTCTTCTTCCAGGGATGGGATATTCACAGCTTCTCTGGGCAAACTCTACCAGTGCCTCACCACCCTCTGAGTAGAGTGTCTTCCTGACATCTAATGTGCATGTCTCCTGTTTTAGTTCAAAACCACTGCCCCTTGTCCTGTTGCTATTTGCCTGTGTTAAAAAGTCCCTCTCCATCTTCTTTATAAGCCCTCTTAAGGTACTGGAAGGTGCTCTAAGCTCTCCTCCAGGCTGAACAGCCCCAACTCTCTCAGCCTGTCTTTGAAGGAGAGGTGCTTTAGCTCTCCAGTCATCTTCATGGCCCTTCTTTGGACCTGCTCAAACATCTTTTTTGTGCTGAGGACTCCAGACCTGGATGAACTACTGCATGTGATTCTCATGAGGGCAGAAATTTAACTTCAGTACTTCAGCAGAATTATTTGATACAAGGAAGATTAATATTATTTTAATTTTCTTCCCCCCCCCCCCCCCCATTTGTTTAGTGTTTTAAAGAAACAATTTATATTTGAAGGAGAAAGGATGCGTTTGCACTGTTAGGGCCCTGATTATTGTGTCAATGAGTAAGGACCAAGATGCACTGCTACTTTAGTAGTGGAACACTGTACAATATAAACGTGTGCCTGTTGCTGAAGGGGGCAGGTTATCCAGTAACAACATATGCAGAAAAATCTGAGTTATTCTGTGTTTTCTCTGCTTCAGTCTTCATGACCCAGGTGTCCCAGATACCTATGTGAAGTAAAGGGGCTTGAGGAGGAGCTGAACTCCCATGGTGTATGACAACAGACCCAGGAATCAAGACAGCATGACCCTTATAAGACCATGGAACCTGACAGGCTGCATCTAAGCACACTGAGAGCATCCTCTGGTGTTCTTGCAAAGTCACTTTCTATCATCTTTGAAAAGTTGTGGAAATCTATGGAGGTCCCTGACAACTGGAAGAAAGTGAATTCTGTATCCATCTTCAAAGAACACAAAAAAGTGCAGACCAATCAGTGTCAAGGTGATGCACAAGAAAACCATGGAGTCTCCTAAGGAATGCTTCTGGAGATAAAGGAGAAGGTAATTAACAACATGACTTTACAAAGGGTAAATCATGTCTGATGAATCGGAGTGACTCTGTGATCAAACTACTGGACTTCTGGATGAGGAGAGAAATGTGAATGTCATAAATTTAGCAAGGTTTTTGGTGCTGTCCTCACAATATTCTTGTACCCATATTAGAATTTTACAATCTGGATGAGTGACCAATTAACTATTTACAATACCAGTTGGATGACTTGGTACAGAAGTGGTAGTTTCTTGGTTGCCATCCTTCTGGGTGTCTGTGACAAGAATATTCAGGGATCTACACTGGCACCCATCCTCTTTATCATTGAGGCGAGATGAACAGATGGAGCTCGCTTTCATAAAGTTTGCAGTGGCCCGAGATTGGGGACTGGTTATTGAAGTTTGTGGGAAGCTTTCCATCTAGAAGGATCTAAGCAGTCTTGAAGAAATGGGCTGAGAGCAGTGAGGACAAATACAAGGTCTTGCAGCAGTGGACTGATTAAATGGGGAGCAGCTCTGTGGAAGAGGACATGGATAATACAGTTTTGAATGTCCTCATAACATCTGATAAACTATCCAAAAGATTGATCCTTCTTTCCTGAAGAAAACCAAATAATTGTATTCAAGCCAGATGAAGGCAGAAGTAATAAATTAAGAGCACTTAAAATTACTTACTCCACCCCACCTCAGCCTCATTTTTTTATTATTTAAATCCATATTCTCAATTGGTCATTTCATTAGGTGATTGCTTTGTGTAACACAAATGCAATGCTTCCATATGGTAGCATCGCAAAATATTGTTTTCTATTAATTCTCATTAGATAGAATATTGGTTGACTCAGCCTTCCTTCAATTTTGTTGCTTCTCAGACAGATTATATCACTGCAATATTTCTTGGAATTAAATGCTCACACTGTTGGGTGTGCTTTCATGACAAGATTGAAAGATTGGGAAAGGACTAGAAGAAGAAATATTTGAGAGGTAATTGTGTTATACTGACAACTTTGTAATGTCGTTAACTCCTGTTGGTGATAATGATGAATTGTCTATAATATGGTACTCTAAATTGGTGAGCAAGTCAATTAGATCAGGTCTAAAGTCATTACAACTGTCTTATGTAATGAAATGGGTCAGAATTTAATGAGTCCTCCTCCCTCCCCCCACCACCCCAAATTTTAAGATACCTAAGGGATCTTAAAGATACCAGGGATGTTTTTATTATTTTCATCAAGTTGACACTGACTGATCAAATTACAGAGAGCTCATTTTACTGTTTGGCCTGTGATCCTTGCAGCAGCAGTGCATTGGGCATGCTGAGATACTAAATATCTATCTATTAAACAAAATGAAATCTTGAACTCTTTTAGAATCTGTCAGAGTACTCTATGACCTTTCTGCTTTCAGTACCAGAATTTACAAATAATGTTCTTGATAAAAAATAAAATAGCCCCACCTACAAAAACACCCCGATACAACTCCAAACCAACAAAACAGTCTTGACCATTAGTGTGTCACTGAATGAAGCTCAAAAAATAACTGAATAGTTGAGATTTTCTCAGAATTGTAATTTTTTAGGTCTTTATATTTCAGACTTTCATTACTCTTTTCTAATAATTTCTTCCACTGACACTTCTTTTCCCTATCAATATTTATACTAAAAGTCTGCTTATTGATTATCTTATATATAAACAAGAAATATGCAAATTTTTTTCAGCTGCTCAGATATACAAGCTGTGGTATATCTCAGTTGTAAGATGCAATTTAGACATGAATCTCCTTGATTCATAACAGCCTCATTCTAATTTTATGCTGATGTACCTTCACTGAGTTTAGCATGATGAATTAAATTCATACTGAGAGGGATATTTCCACATTTTATTTAAAGATTTACTCTGCCTTCCCTGTCATTTATGAAAATTGTACTAGATTTAGTGACCCATTTTAAGATTCAGGAGATGGGAAA
Source organism: Cinclus cinclus (assembly GCF_963662255.1). NCBI lineage: Eukaryota > Metazoa > Chordata > Aves > Passeriformes > Cinclidae > Cinclus > Cinclus cinclus. The sequence goes on from NC_085051.1 coordinate 32,870,834, forward strand.
AAACTTGATTCTAAGTAGTATATTTTTATGCCTATCCAATTTATACTTTTTTCAATCATTATGGTTAATTTTGATGTGACTAGTCACCACATACCATCTGTGAAGAACAGGAACCTTTGTGAGCAGTGAATGCTTAGGTTGTTTCAAATCATTCTGTCAACTGGACATGCATGTTTACCTGCTACACACATTTGAAAACTTTGGGAAAAGTACTTGAATCTATCAAAAAAAGAGCTGAATGTCTTGAAAGAAATTGGAAATTTTGGTTGCCAGAATTGGGGTATTTCTATGTTGATTGTTACATGTTATACTACATGTTGATTTACTGGACCTTATTCCATTGAAAATGGTGTCCCCAGAAATGAAATAATGGCCATGACAACCAATACAAATAATCTAATACTGTTACATCACTCCCCACATTCATTTTTCACATTTCCACCAGTTTCTGAAAATCATGCTTGCCCTCTAGCTCTTCATAAGTCACTTATCTTTACTGATTTGTAATCATGGGCTCTCTTTGGAAAAAATAGATACAACTGTGCATCTTTTTCAGCTCTTTATCCCATTGCAATACATCATTAAACTATTTTATAACATGTTATTTATTATGTCATTTAAAGTCTGTGGCTTTTAGGAACAGCCTTAAAGGATTTATGTTTTATTTATACATGTTTTTACTTTTATTCTTTTTTTCAGTTGGTTATGCCCTATTTTAAATAATTTGAGGAAAAAATATTACTTGTTGTAAAACAGATACCCTTAGGAGTTCTAGACCATTTAGCCTTTTTCCCCTGTTATGTTTCATCAGATTTTAGTTACCTCCTAGAGAGAAAGGATTTAATAGATTAAAACAGCAATTGATTTTTTTAAGTCTTTTATTTGAATTTATCCATTCCACTGAAATACATTATGTGTCTCCAAAGAAAGTAATAAATTATAGACAAAGCAAAAGTTAAAATTAGATTTGAATGTGGTGTAATGCCCAAAGGAAACTCTTCAGAAAGGTTACAAGCTGTCAAAAAACAATTTGTATGGTTAAAAGCCACACATATAGATGCTGTTAATGGAGTATCTGTAATGATTATTTAGGCATTGGTTGCTTATTATGTCTTTGAGGCAGCTATTCAGTGCATGGCTTTGGAGGCTATAAAGACCTGTAATTCTGCACCTATTATACAGAAGAAGTGTGTGCAAGAATGCACTGTGCCACATCAAACAAACCTCTCCTCTCTATTCTCTTGATTTTTAATCATCTCTCCCTCTGGAATTATGGTTGATGATGATTGTAAGAATAAAGACTAGTTACTGTAGTGAAAGGATCATAAAGTCAATCATGTGGATAAAATTACTTAGCAATTCAGCCAGCTGGTCTCTATTTGGCTTCACTTCAGTTCATTAGTTTATGGGGAGAATTCACTCCACATTTAAAGAAAGCAGAATTGCATAAAAACTAGTTTGTAATTAATAGCAGCTTTTATACAGAAATAAAATTGCCAAGTCAATGTGCCCACTGGGCATTCATTTTTTATTTCTTTTTGTATCCTTTGGAAAACAACTTTATTTTGTTTTTACAACCTTAGACACAAGTTGTTCATCTACAATCCACCTTATTTTCTTGAAAATTATTCTTTTCACAATGTAATACTTGAAGAGTTTTCAAATCACAATATTTGCTAGAGGAGTAGACAACTTTAAACAACTTAGGGGCCATTTGGAAGCAGGGCTGTATAATCTTGGCATTCTGTGCCAGTGCTCTCATGCAGGTGATTAGGTGGCAGTGTATAGATGTAAGCATATGTTTAAAGTGCCATACATCATAAATGTATTGTGTTTTGCATGCTTTTTAAGAGCTACATAGCTAATGTTCATTACTATTGTGTTTAACGGAGCCAGAAATAACAAATATACTATTCTACTTTTGAAACCTTTTATGAAGAGCACATAAAAGCAGCAAGGCAACTGGGGAGTTGATCCATTTTTAATCCCTTAACAGGATATCCAAAATGAAGCCAAATTACTCCCAGATCCTTTCAGGTCTAAGCATAGAAGCTAAGGAGGCCAGAGCTTGTCCATCTGTGTAAGCAGTTACACTGCATTGCTGAAGAAAAATAATATAAAGATGAAAATAGAAAAATTACAGAATTTTCTTTTTTTAATTATAATTATTGAAAGGGACATATTGTTTATAAACCCAGATTAAACACTCATGTGTTAGCTTGGCATGGAGTAATGGCCTTTCTTCCAAAGCAGTGTGTACACACAGAATGTCTTCTCTGAATATTGTTGATGGATAAAGGGGAAAGAGAGCACTGAGGTGAAATTATGTCCGTCTGTTATTCTCCTATCTGTTAAGTGTATTTGAAATGTGGAATTGTAAGAAATGTCGGTGTTTCAAATTGTGTTTCAGTGTCCAATTAGATCAAAAATAGGCTTTGGAACACTGAACTCTTTTACATATTCACACTTCCTGTATTTTCATGTCTGCAAGAAAGTGTCCAACAAAACAAGCCATTTATACTGTTATTATTGATGAGGTCTTTGTACATGCTGTATAGATCATATGAATTTTATTTAATTAATGATTCAGTTTAATGAATTGGCCTTTCTCAGTGTAAGACAATACTTCTCTGGCAATTTTACAACTGGCTAGCGGCTTCATGTTGTACCTCCTCTGAGAGTGTACACTGGCAGAACTGAATGGTGTTCAGGAAGGAAGGGGGCATCTTCTCAGTTCTAGGCAGATGTCTGCATTATTTAGGAACTCTGGAATTCCTGAGGCAGTGTACTGGTGCCTTTTAGACATATATAGTAATTAAATGAATGATTTGCTTATACAAAGGATTACTTAATCAACAGAATTTATCCATGGTAAAGATAGCAGTGATGTTCACCTGTTCTTCTGTTTGTTACTGGGAATTAATTTCTTAAATACAATCACATCTCTTCCAGTATATAGTAAATACTACTTGCATAAATGGCAGTATTTGACATTGTTAACAATTACAATTTAATTTATGTTGTTGTCTTCTATAGTAGGTAGTCATTGTCAAAGCAGAAAGGAATGAAAGAACCTGTAAAGCCAATATACTCTAGAGAATATTAGGATCTTAAAATTTAGGAAAAAAGCCTAATAAGGGATTACTTTCATAAGCCTTGTGTTTTACTGCAAAATTAGAATAGTCTGTGGAAAGCCTACTATTAGTCCTACTACAAATATGTTATATTAGGAATGAAATAATTTATTTTAATGTCACACAACTGTTCAAAACATTGAGGAGTCATTAACATAGAGAACATTTGAACACAAGTGCCTATTCAATTTTGTATTGTTATTTTCCAAAATAGAAATCGTGAGAAAAATGGGATTGGTCCCAGGCTGGTCTGAACAAGCATGTATAGGAAAATGTGTGACACTTTATTCTTAAATAGCTCCTTGACTAAAGCATGTTCCTTCCAATCATTTACATTTGTTTGATTTATGACATTTTGTGGAAATGCCTGGGAGACCTGGAGTAGTTCCCTCGTGTTCCATTGATGTTATTCTTTCATCTTCTTCCAAATCCTTCCATACTATACATGGTCTACAGGAAATCCTGCAGTACAGTGCTTCAGTAGCCCTCCTCTTTTCAGGGGAAAGGATGTGGATGGCGACAGCAACTGAGGATGGGAATGTGGGAATGTGGGAATGTGGGAATGTGGGAATGTGGGAATGTGGGAATGTGGGAATGGGAGTAGCCCCTCATGACCTATGTTTATAAATAGTGTATGCAGGGTAAGATTTCAGAGCAGCAGAAAATAAATTATACAGTAATAATTTCATCCTGAGTCTACTTTAGCTTACCATGGGGGAGACATGGCCAAAATACAGCTGCTTTTATGGACCTCATCATACTCAAGACATTGCAGATTCTCACTGTGTTAGAAGAGTCTGTGGCTGGAAGCGTACAATTAGATAGAGCATGGGAACTTTTAACTCCCCATACAGTAGTTAACTGCTGTCATCTATCCCAGTTATTGACTGTTCAATTTCCTTAAGTTTATTACACATCTTCATTTCCTGAATCATTGGAGATCATTTAATTGCAGAAAATGATTTAGCAGGCAAGCCATGTCCATTTACTAAATGCTGAAAAGAGAAATCAAGAATTGTTAAAATGTGTACTTTCCTATATATGAGCATTTAAAAACACTTATTGGCAGAAATTTAGTAAGACAGTCAATAACCAGTCCTAATAATAGTGTATGATCCTCTAGTTGAAGATTAAGTCAGAGTTGCAAATAATGTGCTGAAAAGATTGAAATTATTTTGTAGCTAACCAAAACATTCAAATTTTCTAATGTAATATGGGAATTAAATCTTGAGTAACATGCTTGTCTTTTGTGCAATACTGAGGCATGTTTATTTGAAACAGTACTGCTTTTACTGTCATATGTACTAATATTTTGATAGTTGATAATGAAGAGATCTTCTGTGAAATGGAGTTTATTTATTTGGCCTGCTTAACAGCCATTAGCACAGTATGCTGAAATTATATATAGGAGTAAACTTAATGATATTTTTTTGAGTTTAATACAGTTTAAATAATATCTTCTTTTGCAAAATTATTGCAAAACTCAGAATTATGTAAGTCTCAAATCTATTTGATATAGAAACCATTATTTGATAATGGATGTGGAATTAAAGCTCTGCTGTTAGTCAGATTAAGCAGAAATGCAAAACATGACAGGAAAAAATTCCTAGCAGCCATTAGTCCATATGAGATGGTTCTGTTTAATTTCAATGACTGTGATTTATGTTGATTTTTCAATACAGTTGAGCAAAACAAATAACATCATTAAAATTCACACAGTTAATTTCCTGATACCATTATGTTTGTCTGCAAATCTTCATTCAAATATTCAGTTCAAAGCCTTTCCCCTTGTCTTCTCACTATATGCTCTGTGAAAAGTCCCTCTCTGGCTTTCTTATAGCCCTCTTTAAGTACTGGAAGGCTGTAGTAAAGGGCTCCTCAGAACTTTCTTTTCTCCAATCTGAAAGCACCTGCAGTACCAAATATAGCCATTTCAGTTTTGAAATTATGTATTTTCCTTTTTTTCCTAACACTTTTCTGCTTGATTAGTGGTTGAGCCAAGGATTGAAGCAGCCTTATCAGTGCTCCTTATACTAGGAGATGTATGTGATGTATAGCACTTGGTTCAATTAGCTGGCATGTAAGTGAACAGTAATTTAGGTGAAAACCCTGTAGTTCTGCTCATAATCTGGGTTGGCAACTCTCTTTTTGTTTTCATATAAATTGCAGTTCAACATTTAAACCCTAGGTAGTTGTGTTTTATCTTCATAGAGGGTGTATATAGACAATCTATCTAAGGCTCTTTGTAATACTTATCAAATACATTATGTCAACTTTTATCCCTTATTTATTTAATGCTTTCTAAAACAAGTCAAAATGTCAGCAGAAGCCAGTGGAGAAGTGCACTGCTCAGAAAGGATGTATTCTACTCTTAGGGTATAGGAAGCCATGTATTAATACACTAATAATAAGCAGCAGGCAAAATATTTTGACAGGGTTAGAACCAATTAATGTTGTTAGAACACAGAGTGCTAACTAGACTGAATTTCTATATATAATAACTATAACTATAGATATAGATATAGATATAGATGATATAGATACAGATATAGATAAGATATAGATATAGACAGATGATATAGATATAGATATAGATATAGATATAGATATAGATATAGATATAGATATAGATATAGATATAGATATAGATAGATATAGAGATATAGATATATAACTATTTCTATATATATAAATGCATGAATTTCAGGAATTTAAAATATGTAAATTTTAAGATTTAGAAAGTAAAATCTTATTTCTCTGCATTTGTAGAAAAGTACAAATTCAAACAAAGAACATAAGTACTGAACAAATTATACTGAAGAATTACATACTCTATTTGTGTAAGAGCTGAGGGAACTTCAGTTTTTACTGTTTTTTTATATCATGTAGCAAAAAATGTTCACAACCTAATGTAAGTTTATAATGTAAAGTTTATGCAATTAAAGACCATAAGAGAGTTTATAGACCATTCATCATTGGATATGGATCATAAACTCTGAGTTTCAGAAAATAAGGAAGGAATTCCATTTGTAGCTCACTGTTGCCTGAAGCTTACCTAATGACATCTTTCTTAGTCATGGAATTAACTGAGTATCTAGCTGAAAAACTCTGAATATTCACTGTGCATATTAAACTTGAAAAGGTATAATAAAATCTTGCATCCTTGTAGGAGATTTTTTTTTGGGCTCAGTTCAACAAAAATTAGGCAGCACTTGTTCATTTAGTATATTCAAAAGGAGTCAAACCTTTTAAATTCCAAACTGTCAGTTCCCATCATTTCCTATGACAGCTGAGTGTTTGAGTGTAATACACACAAGTCATACTAAGTGAAAAGCTGATAATGAATAGAGTTGCTTTTCTTAAACCAAGGGAAAAGAACACATTTGCCAGTGCTTTGTGGTTATGCGTTGTGATGCAAAATGGATTCTCTACAGTTCTTGCTTGGTCTTACTTGTGTAGCACAGTACCAGTATGGAGATATCTCTGGATTTAGTTAACTAGGCTATTAATCTTTTGTACTTCCTGACTTAACTATGCTATATGATGTTTCCTCAAAAATTAAATATATAGCAGAAGAATGTATTATTTTAAGAATTAAAAAATTATTCCTTGAAGTCTGTATGTACATAGCATTCTCTTTGGATCTTATTGTCTTAAGGGTTATCTTCATTTTTCATTGAAGTAATTTGGGGAAGTATTCTACATGCTTGAAATCAGGTCACATAGGAGCTGTGAAATCTGACTGATTGAAATTAATTTTGTGTACCTGTTTTCTCCTCTTGCACTTTTGTGGTAGAACTGTAGGAACTTCAATTTTGATTTTCCTTTACCGAAGATAATTGGTATATGTAAAGTGGAAGAAACTTATTTCTTTAAGGTTGCTTTTGTAGTTAGAAGATAGAACTTTTGAAACTTTAGAAAGCTGAGTAGGTGTTTTCCAAAATGATGTCTCTCTGCCATCAGTTGCCTCTTTGACTCTGATGTGGCTTTCACTGGACTGCATCTTTAAGCACCCATCATTAAGTGACATCATAAGATTCCATGACAGGAAGTTAGTTGCTTTAAAAATTACCCACTTTTTTCCTACTTTATTAAGAAGAGCTATTTTGATAAATTCTGACAGTAATATAAAGTAGTATTTGGTATTTGTCTCTCTAAAAGAAGGGCTGTTGTGCAATATTCATCAATATTTGTGATATGAAATAAAAAGATACAACAGAAAAGATAGAGGCAGAGAATGTTTATTTTCTGAAAATAATAGGACTGAAATATGAAGAAAAATCTAGATTCTGTTCTATCCTTTGCCTCTGACTTACTACGAATCTAGTGTACTGATCTACTACCTTTATTTCCTCTTAAAAGGTAGAGATGCCTTAACAAATCTTGCAAAGATCTTTGAAATGTTTATAGAACAAAAAAAAAAATCATGTTGCAGTGCCAATTGTAATTTGATTGATTTGATTTTATTGAAGGTAAGGCCAGAAAATTATGGTCTAATCTCACTTTCATACCAAAGACCTATGAAGATTAAGTGGTGAAAGTATGTTTAAAATAAGAACGAGAGGCTGGTGCTGAATACAGACAGGTGACATACTTTGAGATTTTGGAATATGATCTGAATCAGTGCTTCAGAATCTGTTAATTGCCATCCAAACCAAACAATACAATCTCATTATCCTTAAACATGTTGTATGATTTCAGGGAGAATTAGAGTTAGTGTTCAGATTCAAGAACCGCAAAATTATAAACTTGTCTCAGACTTACGATCTGTGGACTTCAAGCTCAATTCTCTTGCACTTAAAAGTTTCAACAACTTTCATAATCTCAAACACTTTCAATTTGAAGTGATGTATAGGCTTGAGTTGTTGATATGGTATATCACAAATATGTTTAAATCTGTGCTTTGAGCTGAAAATCTCTAAGCCATAGAAAATCCAAAGTGGTTTGCATAGGCCCAACGTCTACTAATTGCTGTTATTTGAAACAAATGCTGCTTAATTTTAGACTTTTTTGCTTCATCCATTCATGTTATATGGTTTATTGTCTGGCAGCTGGATTATCGTTCTGGAAATTATACCAATAACATCTGGTTAAGGATAAAAACCACTAAAAAAGGAATTTCCATAGGGAAAGAGTCTTCTCTTTTCTTTGTTATGCAAAAACTTGGCAAGACTTAGAAGTAATCTGGCAACTTCCTGTTACATTTGCTTTGAAATTTCCATGATTCCACTTTCTTGGATTGAATTAGTCACTACTACTAGTAATGTGGAAAAACTCAATTTATGTTGAACTCTCAAATTACATGGTGGAAAAAAACAATCTACGAGCTTTGAAATTTGGATGCTTTTGGGTTTTGTGTGTGTGTTGGTGGTGCTCTTTATAATATGTTATTCCAAAACGTCTTCATTTGAAGGACTTTAAATAGCATCTACATTCAGTTTTTCTTAAATGCTTATTAACACAGAGGGCAGAAAGTTTAATATAGTGTTTAATTTTTGTATTTCTTAAAAAACCGTCAGTGATAGATTTTGTTTTCCTTATTTATAATCACTAGAAATATTTTAAAAACTAGATGCTTTTTTAAAGTTCAAAACAGAGATTCTTGGTCGCTGGATGTGCTATCTCTCATAGATTCAAGCTTACCCTTTTCTTTCATTTGGCTTGCCTAGATATACTTAAAGATCAAAAACATATGCTTTACCAGGTGTGCTTGTGAGCCAGCACCACTGGTGGGGTTTTATGTAAAGAGATAAAAATTCTGTGCATGAGCTGTCATAAACTGTTTAACTGAACAAAGTCACTGTTACTAAAGCACTGCTGATATTCTTAAATGGAAATGCAATGAGAAACACCTGTGTGAAAACCAGATTAGTAGAATAGAAAATCATCATGGGTTCCAGGTCAGAATTAAGTAAATAAGATGGTGCAGGGAAGGTCAAATAGTATCAATGTTCTCAACTGGTGATGAAAACATCAATTGCAAACAGTATGGAAACAGGTGTGATATTTGTCAGGCAGTGGAACGGAGACTTTTGCTTTAAATTCAATGTATAAAATTTTGCAATCAAGAATGTTGTACCAGAAAATATAAGATTATGCTTAGTCCTCTTATTTTATGAGCCTGGTTAGGTTGCAGAGTGCTGTATAAACACAAAGGAAACACTCTCCAATTTTGGCTTGAGCACCTCAAAGCCATAGAGCCCCTCTGCAAAGGATGCTAGAGAGCTCAGTGCCTGAGCAGGTGCACTGGATGGCATTTCATTCCCTGCTCTCTTTTGGGCCCATGGAGAGAGCTGCCATAAAACAAACAATGCAGTTTGGACACATATTGCATTATATGACTGCAAAGTGAATTTGTCCTATGGTGCAACATACCTCTTCACCCCTGTGCATTCATGCTTCTGCACATATAACACTTCATATGATAGATTAATGTTGATGGGCTTTATAGAAAGCTGTTCAGAGCAGTTTCTGAATGAAGACAATGAATGATTGCTACATGAAAACAGAAAACTAAGACTGAGCCTACTAAAATAACGTTCAGTTTTCTTCAAGGGATGTTTCTGTGTTTTTCTCTGTATCATTTGGCTGATCTATCAAAAAAAAGAAAGGACTAAAAAAAGTAAAAAGCATTGGAGAACAGAATACTGAGGTTCTTAATTAAGCCATGCAGAGATTGTATATTCACTTTAAAGTTTAAACAGAGGCATATGGCAAAGATTGGTTCACTACTGGGACTGACAACTGGGCTCTGTTCTGCTAACTGCAGCAGCAGCAGCAGCAGGAAGAGGGAAGGAAAGGAAATAAAAAATGCAGACATGCAACTAACAAGCTCAGGGAATTACGGGAGGCTGTAAGAATCTGCTAAATTACACCTATACATTAACCTTCTTTGTTTTCCTGATGCAAAGGACAACATCTAATTATAAATATAATATATTAGTATTAGTATTAGTATTAGTATTAGTATTAGTATTAGTATTAGTATCAGTATCAGTATCAGTAATAGTATTAGTGTAATAAAATGCAATATAAATGTGCAAAAAACTTCCATCCAGTCCTACCACTAGAATGAAGAATATCGAATCCTTGCTTATATCAATGGAAATGTTAAATTGCATACAAATATACTGGTATTTGTTTGGGGTTTGTGTTCTTTTAAATAGTAATGGTGTAAAATTTGCATAGGAAGAATTCTAATACAAAATTAATTACATATAGAATTCTTGCAGTTGACAGTGCATCTTTGAAAAACTACCCGTGTTTGTTCCAAAGCCACCAAGTGCTAGCAGACTGGATTGGATAGAAAGCTTTATATGAAACATACACATACAATAACATGTACACTGTTACTTATCACTGTATTTTTTTACACAAAGGATTTTTTATCTTCTTTATTGAAAATAAATTTATGTATCTCTGACTAGACTGTATTCCACTGTCATTACTCACAGCTTTTCTTCTACAACAGAAATATTTCAGGTTGGCTTTGAGTTTTTTAGTGTGTAATATGCATGTATGCATTCTAATACAAAAAAATAGAAGAAATACATTTCCTCCAGATGTTTCAAAAACCAGAATTTTTGCATACAAATATTGTACAGTTTTCCTTGATGTACCATGAAAATCTCAACAGAGCCCACACTGAAAGTTAGCTTCCAATGTAGTTAGTCATCCCCCATGATCCTGAATGGATTTGTCAAGCCTTACACCATCTCTCTTGAGACTTTCTAGTCCCAGTAAGGGAACCAGAAAAATTATGACCAACTCAATCTTTGTAATTAATTATATCTTGATTTTTCAGAGAGTTCCATTAGTGTCCTATCCCTATTCCTCCCACACATTCCATCCCCACATTTTCTGGTTCTGCAGGCTAATGGGAGATAAAATAATTTCAGACTTTAGTTAGCTACTCCAAATGGTCTATTTTCCTTTGCATTAATGCAAATCAGCAATCATACTACATAAAAATGTGGAGAATGAGGTACTTTTTTTCTTTTCATTGTTGAGTTTGGAACAGCTTTAACATGTGTACCGAGTTAGGAGCAGCTATAACACGTGTACCTTCAGGTATTTTCATGGTCTATTATATACTCATAAATACTGCTCTGAATCCAGAATCTGATGCAGACCTACCCAGTGAAAAGGTATGAAATCTAAGACTTTGGATCTAATCCTGCTCTAAATTAACTCAGTGAAAGTCTGAATTGTAGGAGCATAAATAAGGCATTGGATTTTATAGGCTTTATATTTAAAACAGATTGAAGGCCATTTCTAATTACCCTATAAAACTTATTAATTCAAAATATTACTGACACCAAAAACACATTCACAATTTGCACAACTAGCACTTCTGAAAAGAGTACCAAACATTTGGAAAAGAGGTTGTTACTTCTTGGTTTCGGGAAGAAAAGAAAACCAACCAACTAATCAACCAAATAATGGGTCATTGTGGATGTCTGCTTATTCCATAATTTGTATTACAGGTTTTTTTTTCCTCTCCTTTCTGGCCTGTGTAGCTTGCCATTTCATCTTTCACAGTACTGCTAGACAAGTCTCAAAACAATAAATATAGCAGTTCTTCCCAAGTTAGCCAGCAGTGTATCACATAGAAATGCTACAGTTGCTACTAAGCATTTACCAAGTACAGTATTTGACTGTAATACATTGTTTCAGCAGCTCTGAAGAAAATTGTTCCTGGCATGAAGAGCTTGGTGTCACATCAGAAACAAATATTTGACATTGTCTTATTTCCATCATGCCTTGTCAGTATAGTTTTATAAACATCCATGAAGTTTTGCACACAGAAAGGATGAAAAGGAACACTAATGATAGAGTATTCATTGAATGGATGTCACATGCAAGAATTTGTTCTGCAGTAAAATTTGGAAACTCTTGGCAATAAGAAATAATGTTATAAAATTAAATTTTGGCTTAGTACTGCTAATGATAAAATTATATTCTGTCAATATACATAGCAGCAAAAGAACATAGCAGATCTAATAATGAAACTTGTATCATTTTAGGCTGGCAAGTAATAATTTAAAATACATTTATGACAAAATTTTGAAGTTTATTTCATTATTTAATGCCACACATTTTGCTAGAATTCTGCTACTGATAGTAGCTCTGCATTTTTGCATGTGCATTCAGTGTAGAAAACTTGTGCTCTTATTTTATCCTGAAAGCTAATTAATTATTGTGTCATATTTCATGGATGTGCCAACATGAAATTATGATGAAAATAGAAAAAAAACCTACAATCTGTTATGTTTCTTTTTAATATGAGCAGATCTTATATTCCAACAGCATAAACAAGATGAAAATTTTTTGCATGTCCTGCGTTTCACATCTAATTCCGAATCTACATAATTTAGATTGCCCCAAAAGAGAAAACTCATAGTACTTCATTATAATTCCTTTTGATTTCTTGTTATATTAAAACATAGTTAGTAGTCTTCATTAGCAAGTAAATCAAAGTAATTTCATGTCTGGTAGGGTTAGAAAGTTAAGATCTAGATATTTTTTATTAGTACATTATGGTACCCTGAAAAAAAAAAAAGCCTGTACATTGTTTCATTTTGATGTTTTTTGATTGGGTCATTTCAGCAAAAACTCAATTGAAAAGAATCTTCTACTTCCCTCTGTTAGTGCTACTTACTAATATTTCTGTAAGAGGCGTAAGGTAGCCTTAGGAACAAGAGTCTTAAGGGATGTCACAATGTTTCATAGCCACGCAGATGGATGTGGCTTTGAATGTCACTTTCTCCTCAGTTGGGATGTGACTTCCATGTCATTTTTTCTGGTCATCTTCCTAAAGAAGTGATATTTTTGAATTTTTAATACCCTTTATTATATCCCAAATAATTTTGGAAGTTTCTGCAATGTGGCATATCCACAATGGAACCAAGATAATCTTTTGTACCCCTGATAATTTTTCCTAACTTTTCCAATTCATGAGCTAAAACAACCAATCCTAGTTTTGAGAGCATTTTCACTGTACATTTTTAATTATAAAGCCATACCAACTTTTGATCTCAGATACAATGGTTCATGTCCTATATCTAATCAAGACATAAACTCATGAAATATTTAATTTATAAAAAAAAAATTCATTTCTTTGAGTTAATTTAAAAAGTAAGTTTCTTTAAAATTATCTTTGTTTTAATTTTGAATTGATGTTTGAACATTGATGTTTATATGGAAAATATCCAGTAAATGGAAAGAGTGTCATGGTGAATTTCTGCAGTATTTGGGACACATTAAGAAAGGGTAGGTGGCAGAGAGGAATGGTAGCCAGTCAATTTTTGTATTTTTGCAGCAGTGCAACTAGTTTCAGTAACAAATCAGGTTGATGACAAAACTTCTATAGTACTTTAATGAAGTTGTATTATTATTATTATGTTACTGAATTATTTGAAAATTCTGCTTTAGAAATGACAAAATGTGTCTTTACCCCAAAAGACATTCATCTTAAAAGACCCTTGATATTACTCTTGCAGTAATTCCTGTGTCAATTTCTTTGTGCTGGCTTTATCATTGTTTTTTATGGGTTTTTTTATTATTTTTAATAATGGCATCTATTTTGATATACATGGTTATGAAATTGCCTCCTGCAACAGTATTAAATCCTGTTTTGCAAAAGTACGAAATTTTTCCACTACTCTGTGTCAGAACACATGTGTTTGTCATTACAAACTATTGACCAGTCTAAGGAAAACACCAAACAAATTGTAGGGAGAACCTGCAATCAAAAGCATTTATAGTTTTGTTTTTTTTAAATTTGCAAGCATTCCTCTCATCTGTTTACACTCCTGTTTATCTTCTCCACTGCCTTGCCTTCTTTTTCTTTCAACATCTCTTTCATCTCTGAAAAAAACATGTATGGTGTTGTCAAAATAATAGTAATAATAATAATAATAATAATAATAATAATAATAATAATAATAATAATAAGTTTAGGCAATGTCTATTATGTGGAGAGGAAACATACTGCAAGATCAGGAGTAAATGTAACAAGTGAGTTGAATAAGGCATATACTGGTGGAGTAGTCCTCAGGATGTTTAACATCTTTATTAGGTTTATTAGGTTAATGGTTATTTGTGAGATATATATATACACACACACACAGAGAGAGAGAGAGAGAGACAGAGAGAGAGAGATCTGCAGGAGGAAGTTACTGTGCCTTCAGTGCTGCTCCAAATTGTAATTTCTTAGTATTTGAAGCTGTAAATGAATAAATGTAAGATGAATAGTAGGCAGACTAATCACAGAACTGTAGAACACTTTGAGTTGGAAGGACCCTTCAGAGCTCATCTAGTGCAACCTCCCTGAAATGAGCAGGGATATTGCCTAGACTAGGTTCTTCAAAGTCCACTCAACCTGCCCTGGGATGTTTCCAGGGCTGGGGTATCCACCACTCTCTGGGCAATCTGTTTCAGTGTGTCACCACCCATATTAACAAAAGCTACTTCCTCATATCTAAGATAAATATACCTTTTCTTTCAGTTTAAAACCATTACCTCTTGTCCTGTTGCAATGAGCCCTGATAAATTATGTTTCCTTATTTCTTATAAATTCCTTTTAAGTATTGAAAGGCTGCTACAAGGTATCCCTTGAGCTTTCTCTTCTCCAAGTTGAACAATCACAACTTTCTCAGCCTTTTCACTCAGGAGAGATTCTCCAGACCTGGGATAATTTTGGTGTCCCTCTTCGGGACATGCTCCAATAGACCCATGTGTTTCCTGTACTGAAAAATAGATCCAAAGACCAGTGGAGAAAGAAACTGAAAAAGTTTCAGTTTCCCATAATAGATTGATCATTTTAAGTCACTATAGCAGGATCTCTGCCTGTAGTAGGGGTAAAATATCTCAAAGTGCCCTATTTGCATAGTAATAAGTGGTGAATGGAGAAGGGACATCATGCTGCTTTTGGTATTTTAGTGTGAAATCAGCCTGACTCATCAATTCCAAAGTTAAACATCCAAATAGTGTGGCAAAGCTGTGTCGGACCTAAAGTACCTGATAAAAGAATAAACAAATGATACTACTGATATTTAAAGATACTGAGAGGAGATAGCTAGCCTGAAACTATGACTGACAATCGCATGATAAAAGTCCAGTCCTACTTTTTAAGGGCAGGTTCTTGCATCATAGTCCTTGGAAAGCCCGTGGAGATTGCTCCCTTTGCATGAGGATGGCCCTCAAGGTTAATCTTTGAAGCTGAGTGAAAGACATTTGCCTGCAGTTGTTGGTATGGGTGAGTAATATCAATCTCTACTTGATAAATGTTTTATCTTTCCTCAGTATAATTGCTTCAATATTACTTTAAAAATAGTGCAGTATACTGTACTAGTAGTTACAGCTACCTGTACTTTGTACTAAATAATTCTGATTAAGATCTTGCAGTCCAAACATTTTTATAATAAATAATTTATTTTTATGTTCAGATATTTGGTTTATCATCCCTAATTCTGCAGTACAAAGCTGTATAAAACTTCAATTACACTTATATTGTCCTTTAGACATTATCATGGTTTCACCCCAGCCAGAAATCAAGCCCCATCTACCCATGTGTGCACTCCCCCACCAGAGGCATTCGAGAAGGAATTGGAAGGGTGAAACCTGGAAAAATCATGGATTGAGATGAAGACAGTTTAATAGGGAATGCAAAAGCCATGCATGCAGGCAAGGCAAAGCAAGGAGTTAATTCAGTACGTCCCATGGTCAGGCAGGCGTTCAGGCATCCTGGGAGAGAAAGGACCCATCATGCCTAATGGTTATGTGGGAAGAAAAACACCATTGCTCCAAATGTCCCCCTTCTTCCTCATTCTTCCTCCCACTCTATACAATGCACGTGATGTCACATGGTCTGGAATATCCCTTTGGACAGTTGGGATCACCTGTCTCTGCTGTGTCTCCTCCCAACTGCTCATGCAGCCCCAGCTTCCCTGGCAGTGTACAAAAAGCAGAAAAGTCCTTGGTTCTGTACAAGCCCAGCTCAGCAATAACAAAAACGTCTCTGTGTTATTCACCCTGTGTTCAGCGCAAATCTAAAGCTTCGCCCCTTACCAGCCACTGTGAAGAAAATTAATTCTACCCTGGCCAAAACCAATTCAAACATAAACGATTGACAAAATCTGGGACTAAGATTGGATCCAGCCACACTCAGACTCCTCTCTGAGAAGGACTTCAGAAAGCAAGGAGGTCCTTTCTGCACCTCGTCACTCTATGGGAGGGTTCACTAAGAAACTTTGTCTGAAGCTCCCACTCTGTCTGTGACAGTTGCTCTCTGAATCTTGTCTGAAATCAAGCTTCTATCAAGCTCAAAATCCATTTACTCTTCTTTGCTACCATGAAGGTGTAAATCTCATTCTTGGTGATGCTCAAACTCCCCAGGGATTGAGAATATTCAGTATTTTAATGGAACCTTTCTGACCACAAAAATATTTACAGTCCATTACAAAACATACCTGCTGTAAAAGTTTTAAATTTTTAATGGAAAATGAATATTTACAAAATGACTAGTTCAAAATATTTTCTATTTATAGGGATCACTATTTATAGGGATTGCTATTATTTATAGGGTTATTTATTCAAAGTATATGTCCCATTTCTGTTTGATTTTTTTTTTCAGATGCAGATATTATTGTAAATTCAAATGTCAGATTTTGATTTGGACATCTGAGCAGTTTCCATCCTTCCCCAATGCAGTTCCCACAGCATACACACAAACTCTTATGTTCAAACTCATATAGTCTCAAATAGTTATATACATGTGTTTGGAAGGAAGATTCCAGATTAAGTCAGTGGAATTCTTATTTTACCCATCTCCTGAAGACACAAGAGGATTTAAGTTTTCTGTCTTTCCAATCAAAATTTCATCCCTCATATTTACCACAACCAAATAACAGTTTAAATTCAATTTATTGTAAGGGTATATATTCCTGATTTTGGTATTGTCACTCAATTGACTGTTAGATGAACTCTCTCATTATGTATGAGGTCTTGCACTATGTTACAGACACAGCATAGTGTGCATGTCCTTTAATACATGTTCATGGGCATGCCAAGGAAGAGGAAATATTTATATTACAGCTTTTAATGATATCTTTCCTTGTATTCTGTCTCTGAAGTTGTAGGTGGAAGAAAAGAAATTTTGTAGAAGACATCTATTGCAGTATAATTAACAATGGCGATCCTTTATTTCAGTTCTTTAGTGTTGACAAGTGACAGAGAATTATATGAATAACACTTTCATTAAATAATACCTTTTTAGGGCTTCTTTGTATATAGCACCAAGCACAACCAAATAAAAAATAGTTTCTTAATCTCTGAATAATTTTGTCAGTAAAAACAAATATTTTATTGAGCAGGACATGCCAAAATAGAACAGTTTCTTTCTAATAGTTTTAATTTCAACAGGAAAGAACCTTTCAATATATTAGTACAGAACTGTTCAGGAGTATGACAGTTCACATTCCCAGTTTACCTTTCCCTTGCTATGAATTAACCCTTTTTTATGCAGTAGAATTTTAATTTGAAAAAAGTATAAACATTTGAAAGAATTAAAACTGAAATCATATTAAAATCTATTTCCTAAATAGGTTATTTTCATTTTGTTGTGGGCAGAGTGGGATCTTCAGACAAGTTTATTAACGAACCCTCTCACTGAGTCAGAAGGACCCCCTTGCTTTCTGAAGAGAAGAGTCTGAGTGTGGCTGGATCCAATCTTCACTGAGATTTTGTCAACTGCTTATGTCTAAAGGATTTTATAGGTGTAATTGAACCTTCATACAACTTTGTCCTGCAGAATAAAAGATTATGAACCAGATATATTAATATAAAATAAATGATTTTTATATAAAATAATAGAAATTATTTATAGAAAATAATTTGAGATTATGAGAATAACTTAAGTAATTCTATCTTTAAAGTAGGACTTGGATAGTGTTCTATAAACAAGACCTCTGTGACACATGAAATGATAAAAACAGAAGAAAATTAGGATTCCTTTTATTATTAAGCAAATATTTGCTGCTGTGTCTTTAAAAGAATGTTTAAGGGAACATGATAATTCATGTGTATATGCAATTTATGTATTCAAAGTCAAAGAGGAAATCAGTGCTTGCTTGGATAATTTTACTAGCCTTTCTAACATTGGTATTTTCTATCTAATCTGAATTTGAAATAGATTAATATTGCATATCATATAATCATATCATATCATAATCTTGTCAATTAGCTCATCAAAAACTGTCCTGAATGGTCAGGGATTTAAAATCTTAAATGTGTGCATCATGAGAAAGAACATAAACAGAATGCCAACTCACAGACAGAAAAAGTGGTATTTAAGAGAAGCAACACTTCCAAGACACCCTGAAAGCAGCAGCTAATGCTACTATTTTTCTTTTATTTTACAGAAAAAAAGACCCCTGTTGATTTGTCCCAGTTTCACAGTTTTATGGCTTGAACCACTTCTGTTTATGAAGGAGAGTAGAAATGCCTTTGGATCAAGTTCAAACAAGGCAGCTGACTAACAACCCCTTCTGTTAGTTGACATGGGTCCTCTATGAAATACTGTTTTTTGGTAAGGTTGCATTTTTGTTAATTTCACGTTTTATGAGAAACATTCACTAGGGAAAGACATAGCAAAAGTCTGCCCCTGGGTAAGATAAAGGTTGTGGAAAAATTAATCACCTGGATCTGCTACATGGTTATCTAGAGACTACAGTTGTGACCCATATATGTGTTACTATTTTTAAGGCTCCAAAGAGCAGATGGTATTGGTTGACAGTCAGCAAAGACAAGTAAACGTGTTTACTGTTGCAAGGTTATGGAGGTGAATTCAAAAACAAAGCATTTAGAAGTGATAAAAAGTACAGAAAATTGTTGGAATGGTAATAAAGTTGCTTCCTTCCAGGGGCAATATCTTTTGTTTATTGTGTCTGATTGCAAATTAAGGTGAAAAAAATTAACTCCAGGCATTAAAAAATATTCAATCCTTACCTTACTGTTTTCCAGAACAAAACCCCTTAGTCTTTGATTTTAGATTTGATTTTTTTTCCCCCTGCTGGTTGTCATACAAAGAGATATAGCTCAATAAAATGAAAGATCCAGTGCAGTGCAGTTCATATTATTGGCCTGAAGGAATTCTTAGTCAGGTTAATGGATTTGATGGTTTTCCCTTCATTGATTTTTAAGATGATTATATTTTATTTATAGGTGAGAAAATAATACTTAATCTTAAATTTATGGAAAACTTATTGTGAGACTGCAGGAATTCATAATGTTAACAATACATTCAGGGAAACCAAATTATTCCTGTCTTTATTCCTGTAAATGCTAATGTGAGGCAAACTTATTGACTTGACATTAAATGTTTTTATGTACACCTGTGTCCAGAACAAAAAAAGTTACTTTTTTTTTTGCTCTTGTGAAAGATTTCATTGCATGAAGCATCAATACACCTCAGGTGTTTCTTTTTTGAAAACTGTATGTGAAATATCCAAGAGCCTAAAGCTCATGGATAAGAGCATCTTGTCCTCTGGAGACTATAAGATCTGATTTTTAAGTCAGCCAAGTCATTTGTCACATAAAAAACATTCCGGCCAACAGTAATTGCATCCACAGGTTTGAATCTTAAACCACGACATGTGAGTTGCAAATTTACAGTGGGATTTGGGGAACAGTATGCACAACAGATTATTTTAACACAGCACTCTGTGCCTTAATATTGTTATAATTTGTTTTTATGCTCTAAATGGGCTCAGAGACCTTTTTCACATTTTTTGAAAGTCAATAGATGATAAAGAAAGACTGAAAAATTTTACAGTATATAGCTATAAAATATCATTCATCTCCCAGTTGCAATGAATTTCAGTATTCAGCTCATCTTACAATAGTGCATTGAACTGGGTGGCTAAAGATGGAGTGAGGCTGAATAAAAGTTATGCCTCAGGCAACCATAAGCCCTTGTTACAGAGTCCTAATGTATGGTGGAAGTTCTAGAGTGGCATTATATTTTGACAAAAAAAAAATCACTTCTCAGCAATTTCATTAGTCATAATGATCCAGATCCAGTTCATTTCTTTGGGGTAAATTAGCAGAAAGACCAGTTTGGGAATGTGCAGCAGATTCTGTAGGAAACAAAGTAAGAAAAAGGGAGAGAGATCAGAACACAGCAATGACTGTTGAATTTTTCATGCTTATAATGCATTATCTCAAGCTGGTATTGCCGTTAATGGCTGTATAAGGCCTCTGACTGGACACCTACATTAATTTTAGAGCTCTTCTATTGTTTTGCTTGAAGCAAAATTTGACATCAACACGATGTTTCACCTTAGATTGAACTTAGTGGGGAAACAACATGAAAGTAAATTAAAATCACCGCTCATTTCCCACCACTTCTGCAATAACATCTTTTTATTTTACACCAATAGCCATCTAAAACCTTTGGACCATATTTCTAAGAGGAAAAGCCTTTTTTTTTTAACTTCCTTTCCCTGACTCCAAGATGCACACAAGGCAATATATTACAGGTTTAGGCAATATACGAAATCAATTAGATACACTGTTTGTCTTCAGTGTGTTTTTATACTGAAGAGATTATCTGCTGTGTGCTAGGCTGAGCCTGCACAAGCACAACTGAGTAGAAGGGGAGGCATATTGAGGTAGGAGAGGGAGCTGCATGTTCTGAGTCTGAAACTACCACATATGCGTAAAGTATTTTCCTGTTGGAAAAATACAGCTGTCAAAATAGATTCACAGGTAGCGTGTGAACTGGGGACTGTGGGACAGGAAGAAAGGGCAGAGGTTGAACAAAACCAGCAAAGGTTTGGCCTCCAGATTTGGCTAAAATAAGAGATAACCTGAAATAGTGCCCAGAATTCAAACTAAAGCAGAAGTGAACTTGTCAAAGGCTTCAAAAAATATTTCCTATTTTCTTGTTCCTCTGCACTTCTTAGACGTATTTGGTTCTCTGAGTCGAGGGCCAAGGTGAACTTAAAAGTGCTGGTCTTGTATTCTTGCACATATACTGTCACAAAGAGCATAAGAAATCTCACATGAAGTCTGTTCTCATAGAGCTGCTAGGTAAATGCTGCAGTTAATTAAATTATTTTGAATAAGATCCAGAAAATTCATCAAAATCAAGTCTGATTTCCCCCCATAATTAGACATAAAACAGTTCCTCTCTTTTTTGCTAAAACTCCCAAAATTTTACAGTAACTCGAATGACTATGAGTGTCAGAGGTTTCAAACTAGTATGGACCAAGATTAAGGGAGCTTCTTTCCTTTCTCTCCTTCTCTGTTTTTCTTAAAGGTATTACATGAAAGAGAACAATCATGTGGCATTTGTGCAAACAGTACAAACAAAAGCCTTGGGACTACTCAAAATGCATAAACTTAAGCATATGTGCAAAGCTTTGCTGGATTGCGCCCAAAGGGCGCATCTATAAAGAGCTACAAGTATAAAATACTGAAATTACTTCCACATGTGCTATTTAGGTCATTATGTACAGCATTTCAAAGAAAAAGAAGGAGCTTTTTCTGTTATTTGTGTCTATTTATAGGCTTTGCCCAAGATTTGAAAGAACTCTTTGTGAACTATTGTTAATTGGCTAATCTATTATTTCAGGATCAGAATGATAATAAAAATAGTAATGAAATATCTTCTGTGATATGAAACAATCAAATAACTTTAGGAATTAGATGAAAAATATCTACAGTGATATTTTTAAGAGCACTCTTTCATAACATTAAGCCCTTGGATTTACACACTTGCACCTTGAAATTTTTTCTTAAACACTGTTTACTGTCTGTGTGACTGTGAGTTACTTGTGTTTGCTTTCCTACCAAGAACAGAGAAATATTTTTATTTGTCAAATCTTCATCTTTATCATCTACAATGCCTTGTTAATTTAGAAACATTTTTGCTTCTGGACACTTTACTTCTGGGTACAATGATAAGGTAGATATCAATCTCTGTCCACATTGTTCAACAGTACAGAATTAATGCAGGTTACTGATGAGGAACTTTGAGTAAAGCCATACAATTTCTAGGAAATTTCTCTTATTTCATAATATGCAGTATTATTCATCAAATTATAAATAACAATAAATTAAAATTATAAGAAAATAATTTATAAAATATGTAAATCTCTCTTTAGTAGAGTTCAATGTAATAAACCCTATGTAGGTTTCCTGCACTGCTGAACAACCCCTCCCACCAAGTAAAACAACGTCTGGAGAGACCTTAGTAAATTTGCCCAGAGGAAAGTACTAAGAGTTTTCATTTTATAGGTCAAGTTAACTGTAATTTTCCAAGTTTATAAATTTCAATAAAAATTTCAGTACTATAACATACATCATAGTCATCGGCAGTCTGCTCAAGGTAGGAATACAACTGTGGTGAAGTAAATAGGAAATGTAAAGAAAATTATTGTTTATTAGCTCACATATAGACAAAATTAAGGCTCCAACAAGTACAGTAAGTTTCCATATGCAAAATAGACAATGAACTTCCTACTTTACTCCATATGCATTACTACATTAAAAATAGGAAGTCTTCACTTGAGAAGACACTGCAAATTATGGACTGTTTTATTTTTTAAAGGGCAGAGGCGGGAGGCAAACTTATCTGATGGATTAGTATTATACATGAAACTTATAACCTACCATAAAAAGAATAAATGTCAAAACATACAGTTTTGTATTTGTGTCCACTTTCAATTCTTTCCTCTCCTCAGCAAGTATGCAATCTTTTAACAAAGAAACTGATTTTTGCTAACGCTAGCTTCTTTTTTTACGAACTCTGTCTTTATCAGTGTGAATACTACATTTTTATAAATTTGTTGTTAAATATGAAACATGCACACATTAAAATAAGCACAAGATACTGATGCTGCATAACAGTCCTTTTATGAATCTTCTATGATAATTGATATCCATAGTTTTCTTCTCAGTAGTTTGTATTTTAGTCTACAATAGAAAAATCATGCAGAGGTGCTGCTTGCCTTTCATCTGCCCTTATTTTAGAAACCAGGACAACAATTTTGACGTTATGTGGGAAATCCAATTGCACCTGCTTGTCAGCTTTGTTTTATGTGTAAAGGGCACAGCCAGGTTAATGAATGAAAATGCAGAGACAGAAATATGCATTCTCTACAAAGACCATGGCTGAGTGGAGCAGTATAGGTGGAGAAGCACATATGCCTAACTGGACTTCTCAGATAGTGTAAAGTACAATTTGTGGTTGCTACACATCTTTATAAAACAATTGGGCGAACAGAATTGAGAAGAAATTTATGTACTTTCAAGTTTTTGTACTATCTTCTACAGAGAGAATCATGTAAGCTTTGGGTTTGACCTTGATGTTGAGACTGGCCCTTGAGAAACTGGCCATTTATGTCATCCTATAATTCTTGTTAAAAAATAGTCTAAATGCTGTGTGTATGTCTCCACTACAGGACAGATGGCTATGTGTAAACAAAGCAAATTGCACTTGATGTGTAGACATGCCCACTTTACTGTCTTTTCTTCCTAGAAAGATTTGATACAAATAGTGAGGCTTCCCAGGATAAAATAAAAAATATTAACTACTTGCAAGTGCAGAGATATGTATCCTGGTTTGTTAACTAAACCAATGAGTACTGCTTCATTCAGAGAACCATTTAGACAGATTGTCTTCATGCTTAATTATGCCTTTTTTGGGGGTATATTGCATAATTTAATGTAAAATTTATTTTTTTATGTGTGATTTCCAGCAATGAGAATAAATCAAAATGTTATAAAAATTATTTTGTTATAAAATCTGGTGGTTTACATTTTTATTTATAAAATGTTGCTTACACAATGCTTTTAATTTTCTGGTGTTTTTTATTGAAAATATCTTCTATTTTATGCGTATGTAATGTCTACATTCAATTCTCAGTTTTTGATAACAATAAAGTCTAAAGAACACTCAGTATTTTCTTTTATTCATAAGTTTGACTTTTCAGAAAACTTCTTGCAACAGGTATTTTTACAAGAGACAGGGATTAATTAAATGATACCAGTTGTAAAGGCTTTGTTGCATTTTGGTTTTTCATGTTAATAGTGAATAACATTGATTGATAGAGCTTGGGGTTGTATTAGATCACAGCCAGCTCTTAATCCTTCTATCTTTGAAATACAGTATAAACAAAGCATTTTAAACCTCTCTTCTATCAGACACCTGTTCATAATCTTCTCTTATAATGCAAAGGTGAGAGTGTATGCTGTTACAGAAGAATACTGAGCCATCAACAAATAAAAAATCAGAAAAAATTCCAGCCCACCAACTAAATCCATAATGCATGGTTAACATTTAGTTTCTTATAACAAAATATTTGAAGTTAACTATATCTTTTCAGTCTATTAAGTAGAAACTCTTGTTCCTGCATTCCTCCTAAGAGCAGAAACTGCAGTTATTTTCTTTACCTGTAATTTAACCTGTAATAAAATGCTGTTTAGTATTTTTCTCACAAGCTGTTCACAAAGTTCAAATCAACAAGAAAAATTGTCCAGTTGAAGGTAGAGATTACAATTCTTATTCTTTTAAGAAAGAAAAAGGAGGAGGAGGAGGAGGAGGCAGGTACACAACTGTCTTTCAGCTTTATTGTTGCTTGATGTTTTTTCTAGGATAATAGCTTTGTGGAGTAGCGGGAGAATGGAAGATGATTAACATGGAGTCATGGATCTATTTCATTGTATGAAATTCCATTAAAATTAAGAAAACCAAAACCCCTTAGAACCTCAGAAATCACCCTGTGTTTGGCTTACCATAGTGATCTTCTAACTCAGTTGTCTGTTTACATAAGTTATAAGTTGTGGATAAAATTATGTTGTAGATAAAGCAGGAGAAGATTAACTATTCTTCCCTATAACAGTGTTTAGAATAATTAGGAATCAAATGGTAGAACTGAAGAAAAACTGGATGTCCCTTTTCCTTGCAAAAACAACAAACTACAGTTAACGGAATCGCATTCACTGGAAAAATAAGCATTAACCATGTCTTTCCAGTTTTAGAAATACACTGAAAGTTGTAATTCCTCATTCTTTCTAAATGCATTGCCTAACTACTTTTCATGGCAATACTGAGGAATGCTATGTGTATTTTCAATTGTTTGGTGAAAGTAAGAACACGGTTTTCATGCTTGCTTGGAAAAACGTTTTGGACCAAGGAATTGCAGTAAAGGCATAGGATATTTTTAACCTAATGTAAGGGTAAAGCAGTACCACTTTGAAACTCTACCTCAGTGGCAGTTGAATGGTATTTTAAAATGACATCTTGAGCTAAATAGTATCTTTGAGTTAGAGAGAATGTCTTTCTCCTATATCCTTTCTCGTAAGGTTTGTAGTAGTGTAAACATTTGTGGCAAGATTAAAGCAGTGACTTCTTACATCAATGTAATTGAAAATGTTGTCCTTCCTAATCTAACGTCTTACTTGAGACTTCACAGACTATACATGGCTTGAAGTGCAAGTATTTAAAAGGTAGACTGAAATTAGTTTCAAGTCTCATTAAATTCAAGAAATGTAGACAAACAACCAAATCTTTATTTTGTGATTCATAGCATAGCTCAAACTTAGGTGTTGCCTTCAGCATTCTTGAATATACCAGAAAGAAGCTAAAATAGAGGTTTGTACTTCATTATGTGCTTTTTTATTCTGTTTTAATTTCTGTTTTAATTCTGTTTTTTACCAGAAAGAAGCTAAAATAGAGGTTTGTACTTCATTATGTGCTTTTTTATTCTGTTTTAATTGTGACTTCTTATAAAATTTTTTGATTTTCTGAATGCCTAATTTGTGGGGAAGAGGACTGTTTGTACCTCATATGGAATAAATACTATAGAAGTTCTGCAGAAGTGTGAAAAAGAAATCAATATATCTAATTTAAGGCAGAGAGGTACTGCATACAGACCCAACAGATATTCATCAAAAATCAAATAGGATTTTAACGTCAATATGTTCCCATAGATCTGAGCATTTGGGAACCCTTATGGCCTTAAAGTGACTAATGGCTATGTATTCCTGTTGGATCACTTCTAAATAAGTAATATCCCATAGCCCTTATATTAAATGTGTAGGCTTCACAGATGCTCTTTTCAAATCAACCGATTATCGATCTGTACATGACATCACTCTAAAAGATGATCTTGGCTTGCAGCACTCATGCATAAATAAATGCAAGAAAAGACTTGGGGTCCACTGGTTTGAACTGCAATATTCAGAATTACTCTAACCTTTTTAGTACAAATTCTTTTGTTGCTTTCAAAACTATGTAATTTCATCCCTGTTTTAGCTTACATCCCCCTACTACCTTGTTATGGTTGCTCACATAAAAATCTAAGGTCTTATTCAATGTTACCCTTATACCTGTGTAAACAGATATGTTCCAATATCCAAGCTTGAAATTTAAAACCATACTTCTTGGTTACTTATATATCACAATTTTCCTCTTTTATATTTTTTTAAGTCACTAGAAACAGTGATTCAAAATATTGGTTGTATGGTTTTACTTGTATTATTGTGTTGCACCTTGGGACATTTATGTAAAATGGACTCTCCACAGCAGAAATTTACTCTTTCTCCCCTTCTTAATTCGGCCTACTTTCACTATCAAATGCAGATTTTACTCTCACCTTTAAAATGAAAGGATGATTTATAGGATTGAACAAAAACCTTACATCTATAAATACCTGGATCTAAGTGATATTTGAATTCCAGAACATAACAGAATAATCAAAAGGAAAATTTATTAAATATATTCAATATATATTTTAACAGAAAAGTTTCTCCTTTTTTAAAGAAAATGTTTATCAAATAATTATGATTGAACAGGTTTAATTTAAACATTGAGTGTTGCAATGGATCTTTTACTATGTTTCCCCTGGTGTTTTAACACTTGTTGAGTCAAGTGGTATTAATATAACATTAGGAGAATTTCCCCTCCTGAGAGGAAATCTAGCTAAACAAAGTGATGTTTAATGTTTCATATTATATTTATGTAACTAAAATGGCTGATTAGATGGTAAACAGAACAGAGGTTAATGATCTTTGTTATTGGTATTATAAAAATTAAGAAAGAATAAAATAGGGTTAATGATGTATCCCATTATTGTTGTTATGGGGAATAAACACGTGCTGTTGTCCACTGCACTGAAAAATCGGCCCCAAGCTGTAATTAGCAAAATTATATTATTGTCTAACCTTATGCTGTAATTAATTACTCATGACTGTACTTTTCAGTGTGGATTCTATTTTAGTTCGATCTTCACCTCTGTATGTAAAAAATGGAGGAAAAAGCTCATATCTGATTTAATCCAATCAATATATTAAGTTGCTATGTATTGTGCAAATAGAAAATAGGATACTTTGTAGAGCAGTGAAAGAGTTAGCAGATATTACAGTAGATCCCATCTTGATCATCTACCAAGTGTCTTGGGAGTATGGGGATGTCCCTGCTGACTGGAAGATATCCAGTGTTATACCAATTTACCAAAAGAATGTGAGGGAAGACCTGGGGAACTACAAACGTGTAGTAACATTAATCTAACCTCAGTCACTGTGAAAATTATGAAGATTATTCCAGGTAGTATGGAAAAGCATTTAAAGAACAATGCAGTTATCAGGCAGACACAACAGGGGTTCACAAGAGGTAGTTCCTGTTCAACTAATCTGATATCCTTTTATAATAAGGTCACCTACCTAGTGGATTAAGGGAAGGTGGTGAATGTAATTTTTCTGGACTTTAGTAAGGCTTTTCATACAGCCTCTTGCACAATTATCCCTTCTGGATAAGTTGTCCAGCTGTGGGATGAGTGGGTTTGGGGTATGCTGGCTGAGTTTGTATTAACAACCATTTTTTAAGTTTATACTTAAAAATACTTAACTTTTCTAGCATAATGAATCAACAAAGCAGAAACACTTAAAACACCTTACATATATTTCAGCCCTGTTGTAATCAAGTTTTATGTATATGGATTATGTAATTATCTTGTGGAACTTTCAGTGGAGGCATTTTGAGGCAAAGATATTCTCAGAAAGAAAATGTAAAAAATAAAGGTTGTTTACTTTTTGTTTTTGACAAGTTTTCTAATGCTTTTATACAGAAGGAATACCAGCTGAAAAGAAGAAATTATGGTGGGAAAAGACTGTAATACATTTTAATGAATGACTATTTTTTAAAGCATATATG
Organism: Cinclus cinclus; assembly: GCF_963662255.1. NCBI lineage: Eukaryota > Metazoa > Chordata > Aves > Passeriformes > Cinclidae > Cinclus > Cinclus cinclus. The sequence continues at coordinate 32,899,187 of NC_085051.1, forward strand.
TTACATACTCTAAGTTATTTTTTTCCACTGAGTATACACACATGTGTAAGCATAACTCTATATTTTGAATAGGAAAATTTTTGCTGAATCTTTCATTTGCAATTGCTGCCAGACAGATTAAATTCTAGTTCCATCTAATCTCTGCTATAAAGGAGCATGGAGGCTGTTCAGGGAACACTGCTACAATATTCTCTGGGTAGCATATGGATTTCTATTGCTGCTTGTCATTCATTGTGCATTTATTTTAAGAATACTGTATAGAATTTGCTGGCACAGGGAATCCTGACCATTGGGATGTCTATACCACAATGCAGTACAACAGAAAAAAAAGAACCTAGTATAACTGAAAGTATGGATACATCTGCAGTACAAGCAAGCAGAGCTGATATACAGCTTACAGCTCTTTGCTATTCCTTTAACTATGAAATCATAGCAAAAGGTCCTGGCAAAAGGTCCTATTTTGATTTGTGTTTCCTAGCATAAGGTAATGGCACACCAAATACCAACTAAGACAGCAAGGAGCAGACTGAGCTATTCCTATTTCCTTTGGACTGCACCTGCCTCTCTGGATGGTCCTAGAACCAGAAATGGCACACCACATAAAGGAAGATGACCTGATTATAAATAAAGACTACATTAACTGTTTCTCAGTAACTGTTTTGATGTCAAGCCAAGTGTTCAACTTGTGTTGTTTGACAATACTGCTCACTCTTTTTGATCTCTGAAACACAATTTTCTAACCAAATATTTGCATTTATTTGATTAATGGATGCTTGCAAAATCCATATTTTTTCAACTGTCTTTCTCTGTTGCATACCGTCCATTTAAGTGTGCTTTTTCCTAGGCAATTCATTAATTATTTTGTTAGTTACCACATATATTGTGCAATTAATCTCCCTCAACTGCTTAAGGATATGGGGAGTATAATGTCCTAGGGATGATATTAGCAAAAAAAGAGTGATTAATAAATTAATATAACACACATTGTATCATTGGAGAGGAATCACTCCAGATTTCCTACATTTAGTTAAATTTAATGTGTGAAAAGTAGCTTTCATGTGACTTTGTTAAGCATCTCTTGCTCTTACACAATCAGAGTTTTTAACTTCTGTTTTGTGATTTGTGTTAGAGATGTAGTTTCAATAAGATTTAAGAAATTATTTGAAAGGTGTCAGATCTTGCCTTGTCTTAAATAAGCTTGTTTTCCAGAAACAGATGTTTAGTACCTTCCAGTCATTAGTCTTTTACCCAATTGTGTCAATAATACTGAGAAACTTCACTCTGAGAAAGGGTCTAGGCACTCACACTGTTAATCTTTCATTTGCAAATCTTGACAAAAGTGAGTTGACAATTTTATGACCCTAATGGTGTCTGAATGAACAGATAGGACCATAAAACCCACATCCTTTGGAGAAACATTTATTTTATCTGTACAACAACTATTTAATTTTTCTTTTGACCAGAATGGAGCCATTGTTTTCTATATTGGTGTGTGCTGTATGAGTAGAACAGATAAAAGCAATTAAAATTATTGAATGGATAGCAAAAGCATATATCTAGCTAGGAATGAGGACTTCAAACTTCAGTATTCTCATCATGTAACTCACCAGTTTAAGCTTACTCTTTCACTGTCATGCTGGTAAGGTACCTAATGCTTCCATGCAGCTATTTCTGTATATTTCTGTACAGTCTACTTTGCTTAAGCAGACATGAGTTATGTCTGCTCCCTACTTCATCTGCATATTATCTGTAGCAACAGGCTCCTCAGTTCAATAAGGCATTTAGAAATTATGACAGCACGAGTTATGTCAATAAGAAAATGTCCTAATTTTTTTATTTGCACTTTTATTTGTCACAGAATATTTCCTAAAACATGTATGTGTCATGCTTCAATTTATAAAATCTTCCCCTTTTGCTTTTATTTCAACCTCAGTGAAGCTGTTTCTTGGGTAAAGATGGTGTTAAGCATTTGTTAGGGGGTGTTTTGATTCAGAAGTCATACATGGAAACATGTAGAGTTATGCAAATATGTGCATTATAAACACTTTTAGAAGAGGCTGGCAGTTGCAATATAAGCTAAATTATTTCTTCCATAAACAGACTGTTAGAATATTTTGTATGAAGGAACAAAACTGGAGAGAACATTTTATGAGTGAAGGAAGAGCAGTAACTCAGACTATCAAACAGAAGATATTATGTAATCATTATTTATATGATGTTTTGTTTCCTTCCCTGTAGCCAGTCTTTGTGTAAATGTTTATTTGATAATTGCTAAATTTTTTCCTTCCACTATTACAATAATATTATTGACACAATAGGTTAGTGTTTCCACAGATGTAACAAATAAGCTTAAATTGGTATAAACATGAGCAGAATCAAGGATCCTTATGATGAGCGGTACATTGGTTCCACAGTGAATCTATATTTCTGATTCAGCCACTGTATGCCAGCATGTTGGCCCATTGAGTGGAGACACAGAATGTCCAACTATAAGCAGTTCCTTTGCAAAATGTGAAGGGATTAGGTATTAAACCTTTAAAGTCAGAGATTTATTTTCCTATATGACCAAAATCCAGAGCTCATAGGCTACTTCTTTTGTTTTCTTGTTTTCCATGATCAGCTATGATCTTAACATCTTCAACCTTCTACCATTCACCATTAAATGCCAGATAACTTGTTGCCTAGGCTAATTTTTCTATTTCATTTTTCCACTTGTGTCAACATTCATGACATTACAGCACTTTAACTTCTCCAGTGAAGCATGTCGTCAAAAATAAAAAATTCTAGAGCCATATTCACAGCAGTGAATTTCCCAGGTCGTCTAGCAATGTGTTTTCTCTGAACAGTTTGGATTATAATCTACTGTTACTTTTTTTCTGGGAAAGAGCTAGTAATTGGTATAATGCCACTTTGGCTATAATCACTCTTCTAAATCAAACAAAGAATTGTTATGCATGTATTTTCTAAAAATTAAAAAGGTTAATTCCTCATATGCACTTCAAATTTGTTATACTATAGATAGTGTGATGCACAGGCATATGGAAAAAATGGGGACGAGGTAAAAAAACCCTATCCTCTTTGGCAGCTGAGAAAACAGGAAGCAATGAAAGGAAGTGCTGGTTTAAGGAGCATGGATCTTACTTTCTCCCTATCCATTTCCAAAGTATTGCTGCTTTAACATGTATTTCATCTTCTCTTCATTATGCTCCTAACCTGAGAAGATAAAGAGTATTGGTCTGAAGCTTTGCAGAGAGGGAATTATCCTTTTGTCCTCTGAGAGTGGCCTCATCAAATGCCAGAAGAGAAGCATAAAAACACCGAGTCTGAAGTTGAGTGTACATTGCCTGCATGGTAAGAGGGGTTTGTAGTGTTCTTATTGAGCTCAGATTCAAAAGGCTCACAGCATGCAGGTATGAAGGGTGGTCCCCAGTTTCTAAGTTAAACATCAGAGATGTTCTGAGATACCTGGGATATTCATGTGGAGACAGAGCATGTGCTACAATATGGAAATATTGACTGCTTCTGGAGTGGTGTCTAGAGGCAATGTTGACACCATAGAGTATCTAAAATGGTAGAGATCTACCCAACAGCGATGAACACATGCCTTTGTTGAGGCAATAGACCCCTTTATATATTTCCTTCTTGTTTCTTTTGTCCAAGCCTGGTTAGAAAGGTTGTACACCACTGTAACTGGAAAAAAAATTCAAAAATATGTATTTCTGCATTATAAATTCAATCTCTAATGAAGTGCTATTTATTGTTTTTCAGATCCATTTATTTTGCTGTATTTCTTGGTACTTGTGCACCTTTCAGGAAATCCCAGTGAGACAGCACTACTGCGAAAGAACAAATCATAGCACAGGGACCGGAGTGAGCCATGGCAAACCACCCAAATTTAGGTTCTTGCTCTTACTTGCAGTTTGAAGTCCAAGTTGGAAGGAGAAGATGTCCTGTTTTCCTGTGTTTACGTGCAGGGGAGGCTACTCTTGTGTTGAGACATGAACAAAAATAGCAAAACCCTTGTCCCCTGTTCTTCCCTTAGTCCACCAATAACATGTGCATTGTTCACTTTATAGTGCATTGTCACAATTCTCTCCTGGCTTCTGCATCTTGCTAGAAAGTTGTTCCCACAGGAAATTGGAGAAATCCTGTAAAACTACCCTGAGAATTATAGGTGTGCTGTAGTGAGGCCTCAGAAGATAGAGATTAATGAGAAGGAAGCAAAATGTCAGCAAATCTCTGCCAGAACATCTATGCTATCTACAGGAGGAGGTAAATTATGGGGAAGAAGGATAAAGTGCATTTATTTTTTGCTGTAAGGCCAGAGATGACCTTATCCTAGGTTACTAGGATGTGTTCAAAAGTGAGACATCCACAGCTCTCAAAGATTAAAAGTTGGGTTTTTTGTTTGGTTGGTTTCTTTGGCTGTGATAAGGAAAAGAAAGCTTTTGAAGGGGCCTAATGCCTAATGTAGCAAAAAATATTAGCAAAGGACATGACATCAGTAGAATTTGAAATTTCTTTAGGGGTGGAGGCAAGGAAATATAACCTAATACTGGATGAAGGAGCAGGAAGGTTCAGACAATTTGCCAATATGTGCCACTCTCTCTCCAAAATATTTACCAAAGGAACTTACTTTATAAATATTAGTGACACTGATTCATAGGTTATATTTTGCTTATTTTACAACTAATAAATATAAATACATATTCTAAACATATACAAGAGATTTAGATGTAAATACTTATCTTTCCTCATCAAATAAGTCCCAAGTAATTCTAACAAGATATTTTAAAAATATGTCATCTGGTAGTATCACATAATATTCTGAAAGATGATAAAACTTGTATGGTTTATTAATTTAAAAAATGAATAGCAATTATCTACTGTATCTACGGCACCAAGTAAAGCTGAAAACTAAATCAGAAAAATATAGATAAACTCATAATGATAACATCCTCATGGATAAACTGAAGTCTACATTTTGAGACATATCTTTTGGATCATCCTGTGCCTGGGGCTTGCCATCATTATTTCAACTCAAACAGCAATTTTGGAAACTATTATGTATTATTGTAAGGTGTATTTTTAACCTGGGGTCGATACAAGGTAAAGACAAGAAGTTGTACACAAGTTGACCCGCCACAGGAATTCCAGATAAAACCCCAGAAGTTGAGTCAGAGATAATCACAAGATCTGGAATCTGCAATAACAAACTGTTCATATATCTACCTGTCAGCTGTCTTCCTCTAAGGGAGGGACACAAGGTCACTGAAATGGCCACTTTCCATCCCTTGTTTTTACTGGACGTATGGTGGGTAAACCGAGAATCAAATATTTACAGGAAAATACTTCTCTGTGAAGACTAAGTGATTTAATTTCAAATGGCTGTTAGATAGCTTTTTTGTCTTTTTTTGCAAGTTCTCATAAAAAGTAATAAGCTAATCAAGGAAATACAATCAGTATTCTTCTCAAGAGTATTTCTACTCTCAATGGTATTTCCAAGTTTCATTGAAGGAATACCTTTCAGTTAAATAAATCAGGTATTAATTTTTTTTAATAAATTGAAATGAGAATGTATGAAAGGAAAGACAGAATCACAAAAATGGAAGATTGATCACTGAGTTCAGTAAAGCAGTTCTGCCTGGAATAGTGCAACACATATCATCGAGTGTATGTTATGTACAAGCAACACTACTAGCCTCCCAGTACTATTCCCTTATACATTTAAAAAATATCCAAAATCCCTAGATTTAAAAAGTGTGTTGGTTTAGGATACTTTAACATGGTCATGTCTGTGGCTAGACCAATAATAAGAGAGGTAATATTTATTGTCTAATGACAGTAGTTAAATGGATGGGTTGTGTTAGGTTGTGATTTCACAGTGCCACATTCTCAGATTTTGTTATTCTCAGTTTTCTGAAAAGAAGAATGTTGACATGGTTAGAATCAGCCATCTTTATCTGTGTTGGATGATTTGAAAGAGAAAGTGTATTTGTATATTCTAGGTATGTTGTGCAGCAATACTTCTATGAGCCAACTGCAGAACAGAAATTATTGTATTGTTGTGCCTATGCTCCCACTTCTCACACAATCTGGATATTTTGCAGCCTCGTATTTATCTATCAGTGCCACAGCTGGCTTTAGGACAGTGCTATTCTCATTTTTCAGGGGCAGGGAGGGAACTGTGAGCTACCCGGGTTCACACAGGACGTCAGTGCAAGAACAGGCAATGGAGCTCTATTCTCCTGAGCCACTGCGTTGGCACTCTGACAACTGAACCCAACTTCCTTCTCTCGGAGCCTGGACAGGACACAGAAACGTATTCATTTGGCAAAGGGGGAGGGGAACCCCTGTATCCCTTCCTTATTTTGTTTTTATTTTGGAGGGGACAGTTGCAGTTCTCATGCAGGGCAAGGTTATATAAAGTTGATGACAAGTAACCACATGTTTTTCAGCATTTCCTAAAGTTTGTAAGGGGTGAATTCCAGACAGAACACAGAATGTCACCATGCAAAAAGTCATACCAATGCTTATAAAGTCATATCAAGGTGTATAATAAATGTTAATAATAATTCATTTTTGGTCACTGTGAATCTCTATGTACTATTTATCTTCATATACATATACCATATCTGTAAAGGTAAAAGAAGCAGAATGAACAGCATATGTTTAATATAAAAGTTTTTTTTCTTTTTTATTTTTTAACCTGGTTTTATAAAGATACATTAGAAAAAATATCTAGAACCTTTTTATAGTTGAGAGAAAGGTCCATTGTTTTGAATGACTTCATGATCATACTATTTATAAAACTGAACTTGTTTTCCTGAACTTCTGAAAAATGTGCCTTCCTGGTTAAGTTAATTTTATGTGTGTGTAATATATTGCTGTTGTACCAAAATAGAATATGGTAGTAATATTTTATCATACTTATCAGCGTCAGTATTTTTTCTTGCTAGTTCTGTTAAGGTGTTGTCTCCATAAAAGTGAGACCATAGGTTCTTTGTGAGAAAATATATATTTTTCTCATGTACAAGATGTGGATCACTACTACTTTTGTAGATTTAACACTTTTTCATTATTTAAAAAATTGCATTAATTTTCTGCATTTGAAGAAATATGCAGAACATTCTGAGAAGTGTGACTGACTTCAGCTTTCCTATGAACCTGATAACCCTGGTTTTACAGCATAAGGTTTATCTTGGTAGTCTTTATGTTTCTTCAAACTGAATTGATTGAATGCTGGCATGCATTTTTGTGTAGTAGATTGTGGAGCGTGTTTTGTAATGAGCTGAATTTAAGTAGCAGTTGATGGTCAATGTTAAAAGAGCAAAAGCAACAATGTAGAGAATTATTATTTTTCTATCTAAGTTTGTCAGTTCTATAATGAGCTTAAAGTAGAAAATATTTTTCTTTTGGAAGTGCACTGTGCATATCACAGCAGATGGTGGAACTAAGGGGCAAAACCAATACATACTTAATGCCTTATAGTCATCTCTGTCTTGATTTAGTTATTACACATATACAATTTCTCATAAAGAAGAAGATTTTAAAGGCAGGAAATGGAGGTAGGAAAAAAATTAAGACAATTGCAAAAGAAAAATAATTTGATAATTGGCAGATATTTTTAAATTCCACTTTGTTTTATTAAGTACAGAAAATTCAATATTAAAGCCATATTTGTTGTATCTAGGAGAAATGTGGATAGAAGAAATTCTGAAGAATTGTACAGGGAAGGAGAGTGATTTCCAAAAATTCAAGTAGTGGTGAGAGAGGGGAAGATATAAACTGATGATTACTTTTAAAATCAACATTCCCTTCTTCGTGGAAAACAGAGGCAAGAGTTTTGTCACTTAAATTTAGCCCTGGTCACTGTAGTTACAGCCTGATCTTGCAGTTGCTGTAAGCATGTCTCTTGAATGGAAGAAACTTCTTTTCAGCATGAAAAACACAGTACAGCAAAAGTAGAATTTCCCGTTGTGGAGAGTATGCATTATATTCATCCCTCAATCAGAAGCAATAAATCCAAGTGGGAAACAAGCAAAACATCAACTTCCACAGAACCTGTTGAGCATTTTCTACAGCATTTTCATCAGTGTGTGGGATTTTTCACAGCTGCTGATAAATGATACTGACCAGTTAAGATTATGTGTAATTTTTGGATTTACGTTGTGAGTATTTGGTGAAGTAAATGCTGTCACTTTCACACGCACTTTCACACTATTACAGGTCATGCTACCTATCATTAACTTTTCATTTTTGTCCATTTCAGAAGACAGTGCTTGCCTGGTGTCACCAAAATAAATGTGGCCATGTAAATATGACAGAAACAGTTTCTTCACAGAGAACACTCTTGGACTTTTATAATTTACAAGTCACTTCTTAAAACTCTGACAAAACCAAGCTTTCCTGTGATGATATCCACCTATGTTCAGTTTGTAGTATGAAACCAGAAGTTAGTATCTACGCACTGGACCACAAAGAATTTTTCATTAGGGTGGTATCCAGTCCCTTTGAAAGTTCATTTTATTCATAAATCATTCATAACAATTCTGATTTAGAGAACCTGGAAGTAAATAACACCATCACCAAGGAAATGATATGAAGAAAGGTATCCATCTTTTTCATACATGTTAGCCTTATCCTTAAAAGAAAATTACTTGTTTTGATTTTACTAGGTCTTCTTCCTTGTGATCCTCCCATCAGAAAGATTTTGGGACTTTTTTAAGTGAAGACAGGAAAATTATAAGGAAATACTAATTTTCAAATTGTTTCTGATCTTTCTTGGTCTTAATACACTTAAGTCCAAATACACAATCCTTTCACATTGTCAAGTCAGTAGATTTGAATTATTATACCTGTGGATAGAAACTAATACCAGCAATCTAAGTGCCAACAAAGTAAAACAATACCTACATCCATCTAAACATACTGTGTTTTACTAAACCATAACAAATTAAGTGGGAAGACATTATGAGTTCTTACAACTACTTTCTTTCATAACAGCACACTGTTCTGAGCCCTGTACTTTCTGATAAGTAATGTCACAGAATTGGCTTCCTCACTAAATATTGGATGCTATAGTTAAGAGAAACACAAGCATGGAAAAAAAATATCACCTAGCATCACCTGGCATATTCTTTGGTCTGTCAGTCATCTTTTCTGAAAGATGAAATCTGGTGATTCTTACCATGTTGCACTCTGCAGAGTGATTGCAGTAGCCTCCATCTCTCAGCATCACTTCTTAAAAACAAATTCTTACTAGCATTCTGCTCCTGAACACAAGTCAGAAGTCATTAAATGTAGCCAAGCAACTGCATGTAGCTGTCCCTTACTTCATGTATTCAGTGTGTGGGTAGGTCTATCCATGTATCAAATTTATGCAACTGTAATATGAATCAATATTATTCTTTGTGCATCCTCAACAGCAATCCCATAGGCTAGCACAAGCCCATAGGTTAGAATAAATTAAATTATAACTTCCCTGATAGAGATGGAATTGAGGATTTCTAGAATTCTGAAAGAACATAACTTTTTTAATGGTTAAGGCAGATTATTTTTTCCACATCGAAAGCATAGAGATATGGAGGTGAGAGAAAATGCTGTCATTAGTTTGGAGGGCAGTAGTAAATCTAGTATTAAAATTTTGTTCAGGAAGGAATTTTATGCTTTATTGTAATTACTGGTGGTTATACAAAGAACCATCCACAGTATTTATGAACACTGTGAAAAGTGGGATCAGGTTTTCTGGAACTACACTTATAATGACTTTGTTGAAATCAAGTTAATTATGAGAGAGGCCCATCTGAGAGAGAAGGCACACCACAGAACAAAAGGGATCAATTTTTTTCATCTACTGTTTGAATTTCATACTTTCTTCTTTCATCTGTTTTCATCTTATGGAAGCGATTATAAGTGCTAATGAGACATTTGATCTTGCTTCAGGCAGTCATTTTCTGGTTAACACAACAGAGGTATCAAGCATCTATTTTGGTATTATAGGAAGTCAGCAGGCTGGGATCACATATTCTTTTCTCTTATACTCACCTAGTTGCAGCAATCCTTTTTCTGGTACCTGAAATACTTATTAAACTACTTTATTTTTCTCTCTGCAGCTCTTACATGAACTCCTCATCACTAATTTATGTCAGGAAAAGATATAACTCTTACAGGTGTTTCCAATTTAGTCAGAAGTATTTGATTTTTTTTTTCTTTTGGGAGCTGATTCTAGTCAAGTTGAAAATTACAGATGTGTTGCTTAGTTCAAGCAGCAAGTGGTGACTGATGAGCAGAAGTTGCATTTGAACCTAGGACCCAATGAGCACAATTCAATAAATTGGGGATAATTCTAAAGAGAATAATACTGTTTGAAAATATTATTTCTTTCATGTTGACTTAATTCTTCAGAAAGCATAACCAAACCTGACAGTTCTGAGCCATTCTTTTCATCAGTCTTATTTATCGAAAGAAATCCAGAGAATGTTTTTGGGCCTGTGTTCCTCAAGTGCTGATAATTATGTGTATAGACAGCACTGCTTTTATTACATAGTACATCCAGTGGAACTGGGAATACTTCTGAAATTTAAAGGAAGTACCTGTGAGAAGACCAAAGGTATGTGTACCAGGCAAACCCCAAATATTTCATTCTTTGGGATGAATTTTGTTTTTGATGAAATAACCCTTGTTAATCACTACTATTCTTTTTATCATGGTACAGTTTCTCACTGCTATCTTGAATGTGGAGCTCTTCCAGTGTCTATTTTCCATGAATTAAAGTTGGTCCCAATTAGCTACTTATAAGAGACAGACTTGTGTTTTTAAGAAATAAACACATGAGGACACTGAGGCTAATTAGTGGAAATACTTTCCAATAATCCACTTGTTCTAGGTAATACCATTAATTTTACAAACACTTTTCCTTTGAGACTGATAGCAAATGCTGCTAAGTATGTCTGTATATGCATAGTCTGGTAGAAAATGAAATGTGTTCCAAAGTCTTATTACAAATCAGAATAGTATTTGAACATGCCTCCTGAGTAGGCTAAAACAAGTTCATGAAATGCCTTCATTTTCTCACACCTAATACCAGAGAAAAACTTGGGGTTTAACTTAACAAATAGTTCTTACGAGAACACTCAAAAATCAAGCATTCAAAAATAAGAAAAAAAAACCCTGTGGGCTTTTTTTTTGATATATGGAAAAAGGAGAGTAGGCCTGGAGAGAAAAGAATAAATAACTCATACAAAATCTTTAAAAGCTGGTGTTCTGTCCAGCATTTTCCAGGGTTTCTTTCCCCCCAAGTCTGCAATTTAAAAATCACCAAATATTGGTCAATTCCTTATTTGGGAGTACCTTTTTAAGCACTGGATTTTTAAAAGCCTGATTTAAATTCTGTGACTGAACACTGTTGTTTAATTGGATGACTGTGATCTTTAAAATCAGGCTTACAATGTAATAAATTATAAGCATGAATTTTCCATATATAATGAACCATTATAGTTACTTGATGACTATTTTGAGTTACAAAATTTCTAAGAAACTTTAGATTGAAAAAAAAATCTGATGTAAATACATATTGAAAATCTTTCAAAGTTTTCAAAGATCTCTAATGTTATTAATATTACATTCGATACATCTGCTAGAAAACATAATATTCCTGAAATAGAAAGACAAAGCAAATGTAAAGAAAATCAAAGCATGTTAATAAAGCTGAAATGAAAATGTACAGAAATCCTGTTTTTCTTCTTATCATGCAGGAGCATGTAAAACTGAGGACTAGAATGCAGAGCTACTTAGTGTATTCTTATTTTGCTTAGCTTTACTATTATGTAGTCCTGCACAAATTAGTAAAGACTCATGCATACATAATGTTAGCATCAGTAAAAAAACATCAATCCTTCAAAAAAACTTATGCCTTTAGGAAAAAATTAGATTAATTAATTTTACTCAGAATGTAACAGCTAAACACAGTTATTGAAGATTATTTTCAGGATCTAGACTCACATTAACAAATCATTACATTTTAAAGAGTTTTTTGAATATGTTGGATTATGTTAAGTCTGCTTAGAAGAGTATTAGGGAGGAGAGGACATGTATTTTTTTAATTGGACAAGTTTCTCACACATGCTGTCATATTTAGAATACTGTTTCCTGACATAGCACTTTTTTGCTCTTTCAGAATATGACTACACATTTCAGTAGTCTTCAAATTCACAGGCACATGTCAGTTTCACCAGCTGCTCATTAGTTTGTGTATTTTAAAGAAGGTAGGGAAATGCAGAAAGCTTGTTTCTTATCGAGTGAATAAAGTGTGCGGCGTGAAGGTAATAATGAGGAAACATAATGGGTTAAGAGAGAGCTCCCACACTTAATTCCTTCCTGTTAGATGAGCTCCTTCACAAGAGTGTGATCCTTGTAATGTTCACATTTATAGCAGTGTTTCTTATTTTAAAAGAGCTGTGATTCATTGTACGGAGGTGGAGAGAATTGAGCTTTTGCACATTAGCAATTTTAGGTGAAGAAAAAAAAGCCCTTTTTTCCTTGCCTTTGCATTTTTGGTAAAACTTTATGAGACAGATTATTTAAGCATGATGGTTAATTTTATATCAAATTTGATCCTGCCACCAGTTACTTTCTACTTCTGTAGGCTGCTTACTCTGTCACCGAGTATTAGATGTGTTACCCACAGAGCAGTAATTACATTTGACACATAATTATTATGGTTTTGATGACAAGAAGGCCTTTTCTTTTCCTGCTTTCATAACATATACTCCTGAAAGTGCTGGCTGGCTGAATACAGTTAGTTTAAAAGCACTTGGATTTAAATTGAACCCTGGGACAAAGAAAGAAATGAAAGAGCGAGCACATTTGAAAATTCCAGATGATCTCACACAGTCGATTTTGAAAAGGAAAGAAAGCCTTTAAGTGTTGTTAATGCAAAAGGAGAAAGAGCTGCCGGGCTGCAGCCATGCCAGATCCCCAACAGGAAAGGAGTGCTTTTAAAGTTAATAAACTGAAGGTTTGGAAAAAACGGAGGCTCCTGGCAAGGCCACATAAACTACACAAATGAGTTTCTAATCTTGCCACATGGGCATTTTTCCAACTCTGCACTCTGAGTCACCCCCAGCTGCAGGCCTGGATGAGCAGTTTAATAATCCTTAGCCCTTTTTTTCCATAAATGATCAGCACCAGAGTATCATGTTTCTGGAGCCTGGAGGCTGTGTGGTATTCAAATAGGGTGAGTTCTTGAAATTCTTCCAAACCTACCTGCAGCTGCCTCTGCCTCTCTGCTGAGGTTAGAAAAGCTGGACTTGCAAACTTTGTAATTTGCTATCATCTTCTTCCTCCCTTAGCTCTTCTTGATTTCTCACAGTGTGCATGGGGCAAAGCCAGGCTGGGAGGATGCAAAGTGTTCTTCCCATTTTTTTTTTTTTGGGGGGGGGGGGGAGGCAGCGGGGGGAAGTTAACAAGGTGTGGACAGGGCAATGTCAGTGCTAGGAATCCTTCTCTGGGAATTGAGTGATTGTGAAGGAAACCTAAGCAAAAAAAAAAAAATAATGTCCTGACTTCCTCCTTGGATCCAAGAGCTGAGCATCGGCATCAGAGAAGTTTGATGTAAAGGGCGTCCGTCCTGCTGATGTGAGGTCTTCAATCAGCGCGGAGACAATGATAATCAAATTATTGTACTATAAAGCAGCTCTAATTTTAGCTTGGTTTGTTATTGTAAGAGTTCAGAGGGAAGGGTAAAGGGGGAGGTGAAAGCTGCTACAAATGACTAATGCTGCATTTCAGCCTCCTAAGCCATATTTAGTGGTGTGGGATATAAACACAAGCTCTCAGTACAGTTTTTCCTATTTGACTTCTGTTTCCTTTCCCTTCCTCTGTTCCCTCTCCTAAAGATAGCTGCTGGTAGACAGGTGTTTGTCGCTGGTGCCGTGCGGCAGGCGCACCCAGCTTTCCCTCGGGCCGATGCCAGCATTTTGCGGCGGTCTGGACCAGTGCTGCGCTCGGCCCGAGCCGGGTCGGGGAGGCTGCGGTGGCCCCGCGGGCGAGCAGCCCTGCCCGGGCTGTGCCTCGGCCAGCGCGCACAGGGAAGCGCGCCCGGGACTGGCCCGGCACCGCCCGGGATCCCGTGCCCGAGCTCCAGCCGCCCCCAGCCTGTCGCCTGTTCAGTGTCACCGGCAGGTCGCGGTGGCCCCTCTCTGTCAGTTTTGGATTTGCTCGGGAGTCAAAGTTTGAGTTCATTACCTGCGCGAAGCGGTTTCGTGTACTTCCGTGGCATTCTGCAAATCCTGAATTCTTTTTCTGCAGTGCGTCCACACATATACATTAAACTGTACTTCTCTGGGGCTGTCAGAATTGCAGACCAGCCTGAGGCATGACAGTATGATAAAGTTTTCAGGCCCTATTTAGTTAAGGCTGAAAATCTGGGACCCAGCCAATCTATACCACTCAGGGCTCTTTTCACAGTCCAAAATGATTTGGCTTAAACATTTCCAACTGTGATGAGGTCTCATTTCAGTGATTATACAGTCATTCACTTTTCCACATCAACATCAAAGCCATTAACAACTGAGTATTATTGCATTGGCTGGAATTCAGTTAAGGACTAGAGGGATGTTGCTCTTTATTAAGATAAATCATTGCCTTGGTTATGTCACCCATGAAATAATCAATTTACTGTGTTGGTTAATTTCCTCCCTCTTTGATCTGTGAATTAAATTCAGCAGATCATTGTTCCACACAACTGCAGTGGAAAGGATGCTTTAAAATAAATGCACCACATTTTCTAATGGTACAAGTCTGGTAACTGTGAAAAACAAGACTGCATGTGGCCTGATCTATTTCAACAGTTTCTTTTGAAAGCTTCAGGGGAAAATGAACCAGTAGCACCAACTTGGGTGATACTCCCTCAAAATTTCTGAGGAGTGAAACAGAGGAAAGAGAAAAGCTAGCAGAACTGATTCTGAGGCCTTCAGAAGAGTTTGGCTCATTGCCATACCAAATTAAAATATTTCTATATAAGTGTAAGGCTATTTCTTGGTAGCCTTCATGAATTTTGCTTACTGAGATTCTTATTGTAAGTTATTCTACTCATAACAAGCCAAATATTTTTTAAACCACAAAAAACTACACTGATACCGACATATTCTAACCTCCTCTTGCATTTAACTATGCATTCTGAAATTAAACTATGTGTATAAATAAGTCCCTGTTGATTGTGGAAATTACCATGCCTAACAATGAGAAATTGATGATGATAAACTAAAGGCCAAATCTAACTCTTTATTTTGCAGAATTTCACAGTGGTGTGGGTAGTCAAGTCTCACTTTTCTAATATTAAACTCTAATTTTCCACAGATTAAATAATCCATGCTAATTAAAAGCAACAGACTTCTTCAGTATTTCTGTAATGTACGTTCAGATCCTTGCCTCTTCTAAAACCGGAGCTCTTCTCACATGTATGCCCTTTAAACTCAAGACCATGATCTGTCATGAGCTTTGAAAAATAAGAACGGCATGTGATGTGGTTTTAAGAAATTGATCTCATATTATGTTGTAAAATTCATCTCAGATTATGTTTTAATATTCTCCTAATGATAGCATTGCTGGGCTGGGCAGGCCAAGGCTAAATACACCTCCTTGGCCAAATCCAGTGCTGCATTTCCCAAACAATTTTGCAATGCTGCCACATCCCCAGCCTTGGGCACATAACCTCCTCATGTTGTAAAAGCTGATCAGTCTTTTAAGGAAGACAGTGTACAAATTGGATGAATTGTGTTGCCCAATCTCTCACAATTGTATTGCTCAAGTTACAAAGTAAAATGGTCAGCAGCTAATTTTGTTAGACTTTGAGGTAAATGGCATGTGGAATCAAGATACAGAATTTCTTCCCACTTTTTACATCATAACATTTTATTTATATAATTTTAAAGATTCTAGAACATGTATTGGTGAGAAGATATGCTATTATTTTTGAAAGAAAATGTGTATGAAAATATTATTGCTAAAATAGTTGAAATAAAATTCCTGATAGAACTAAAAAAAATCACTTTATTTGCTAACTCCAATTCCCATTACACAAGTTAAATATTTTCACTAATTCTCAGGTCAAAATTACGAGTTAGAGCAATGGAGTAAGAAGATATAATACTGTTCCATTATAAGAATAACACCCCAATTCACTTAAAAATTAATGAAAGCTGATTGCAGATTCGTTTCTACAGCAATTACTTAGAGTGTTTCTCCTCACATTTAACAAAAATTGTGTGTGATTTCATGAGAGAAAAACAATTTGCATTAACAAATTACTTCAGTGCATTTGAAAGTCATCTTCATGAAACAAAATATACCCTAGATGAGTATGCAGAAGAATGAACACTAATGAAAATTCAAAGTCAGAATTACATAGAAATTCATGGTAAATCAGTCAGGATATTCAGAATATGTGAGGAAGCTTAGTATTGAACAATTAATTGCAACTGTGGTGAACCTGATTAACGCACAGGATAATTCTATGTTGCTTAAAAACCTTCTCACTTAGCAATGAAATTACTATTTTCTAATTAATTGCATTTGTTAGTTTCTCCTTGTCAGTTGTTTCATATTCATGGTCCTTTTGCCATTAGTTTCCATTTCTAAATGAATCATTCTAAGAGCAGAAAGTGAAAATATTGCTACTCCTCAAGCATGATTCCTTATTTTGTTGACATGAACATAGTAACTGCAAGTTTCTTCAAGCTGTTGTGGAATATTTATTTTTTAGTTGCCATGAGGTCATACACTTGGAGTTTTAAGATGACAGAAACTCCTGGTGGAGTTTTGAACACATTTTACTTTTGTAATTCTGCTTCAGGCTGTAGCAGGCAAGTTAAACAATCACTGATTGACTTTTATTAACTGATCTGTAAGGCTGATAGGCTCAGGAATGCAGCCTATAGACAGATTCTTGAAATACAGCCAAGACAGGAATCTTAGAGAAATTCCAAAAATAGCCGGTAATAACCTCCTTACAAACTAATTTTTTTCCTTAGATAGTATTCTTTATAAAATATTATTAATTTTCTGCTTTTTATTTAAAAAGTTCATCAATAAACATATAGTTATTAAAAAACACCCAGATTACCTATCACAGACTTAATTTCAAGCCTAAGATATTTTACATGAAAATTTTTAAAAAAATATTTCTCCTTTAAGGTAACTGAAGAATTAAAGTTGAAATGTTAAATGATGCAAAATTAATGCAATGGTTTCTTTGGTATAAACAAACTAGTAGCCCTGACAAAGATGCTGCACAGGGAAACTCTTGATCTATCCTTGGATTATCCCCTTGCTCTGGGGTAAATTGGAGCCAAGCTGTACTTGGCATGCATTTCTTTCCTTAGTGAGCAATTCTGCCCAGCTCAATAGAGAGTTGAGAGGGAGGGGCCAGAGTTACACCTTTCTCTCAGCTAGCCACCAGTACAGAGTGACTATAAACACAGAAACACAGAAACACAGAAACACAGAAACACAGAAACACAGAAACACAGAAACACAGACCTGCTAGAGAACACATTCTCCCATCCCATGCTGGTTTTCATAGTTATTCCACATATACCATCATTTCCCTTGAAGGATTAGAGCTGTACAAGCCAGTTCCTGATTTTGTAAACCACAAGTTATATGATATCATAGATTTTGATGCCTGTACAATCTCAAATTTTTGTTTTAAAGGTGTTTCTTTATTCATTGTTGTGGGTTGGTTCTTTCCCTTTTCCCTCTGTGGAATTTTCCCCATTGTCATGCTAAGATACCTGTTGACTGGGCCCTGGTGACAAGGGGGAGGGGAGAGAAGAAGGAAACCCCTCAATATCCAAACATCCAGCAGAGCAGACAGAAGGCTCTGGCTCGGCCCATTTCCCCCGCGGAGTTCGGACAAGAAGAACGATCACTGCCTCTGACCCATCCCTGTCATCCCAGTGCCGGGAGCCATCCTCACTGCTGTCAGACCCTGCCCTGCTGCCTTCTCACTGTAACCTGCCACCATCCAGCACTCTGCTGAGCACCAGAACCCACACCGTGAGCGGAGAGCTCTCTCTCCATCTCTCTCTCCCCCTGGGACAGCTCTGCCATCACCCCCAGCCCTCCTGCGGCTCTGCGGGACCCGCCCGCCCCCAGCACTGGGAACTGCAGCTCAGGGAAAAGGTGCCTGCAGCCAGAAAGGGACTGGGACTGAGTTACTGTTCTGTTTGTGGGTAATTTCATAGCTGTTGTTGTTCTTGTTTGTCTTGTTAGATATACTAGTAAAGAACTGTTATTTCTATCCCCATATCTTTGCCTGAGAGCTCCATTAATTTCAAAATCATAATAATTGGAAGGAAGGAAGGATCACATTTTTCAGTCCAAAGGGAAGCTTCTGCTTTACTTAGCAAACACCTGTCTTTCAAACCAGGACATTCATTAAATACATGACATTTATTTAATTAATAGAACTGTAAATCAAATTAATTTCTCTTATGAACATATAGTTATCATTATATATTCTAAGAAAAAAATTTAATTCGTGATTTGGGATTTATGTCACTCTTTCAGTTTTCATTTTGATATCAAATAGCATCTATTATACTGTTTGGTCCAGCAAACATTCCATGAGTCCCTAGACTGAAGCAGCAGTTCTATATTTTTGAAGTGCTTACAGAGACAGCCTCAGGACCTCTAAGTGCATTTAAACACTTGACACCAAACACACTAATGGAATTAATGTCAATGAAAATGTATAACATTCTTCTTAAAAACAGAGGTACAGCAGGTAGTCTGTGTTCTCTGAAACAGAAGAACACTCATGGTGGGTAGTTCTTGCCATTTCCATGTAATTAAACTTTTGAGTAGTATTTCTTAGCATTGGAGCACTACTGTTAAAGGTCTGCAGTGGAGTAGCAGAGAAAAGAAAACCAGAGAAATTTATCTAAGCGTTTTCATTAATTAAGATGACCTTGATGAGGAGTGGTAAAGACTCAAAGTCTGTCCTTAACTGAATCAGAATGGAAACTGCAGAGACATGAAAACCCTCAAATTTGTAGGTATTTAAGCCTCCATCTCTTTTAAAATCAAAAGTTGAAGCTAGATCAAACTTAATTTCTGTCATTCTTAACATATTTTTCTTTCATTTGTCAAAAGAAGGCATCTAGTATGGCATACACTAGAGCTCATAGAATTTGATATTTGACTGCACCAGCACGCATTGTACTGGGAGTTGTGGGTGCATCAGGGCTCCTCCACATCACTGAAATTATCTCTGAAACATACATGTAAAGTCTGTTATACAATTTTTTTTTAATTAAGCCAACTGTATCACTTCTTAAAGTGCACTGTACAACGATCTTGTAACATGCAGTGAAAACATATAGGTATCCAGTTATTTGTGAGTAATATATCATACACAGTAATTACCACTGAATAATTTAATCCATTTTAATAGGCATCTTTTAAATCTGCCATCCTTTTGTGCTGATTGAGCTACAACTTCCAGCAACATTATTCCATACTCTCACTAAACACAGATCAATTACAACATATCCTTTTAAGAAGTCTGAAATAAAATATGCTAAGTATATTTAAAATGTGCAAATATGTTACACCCACTGCCAGTTTCAATACCAGTAAATTATCCTGTCCTGTAAGTCATTACCTATTGCTATTCACAGACTATGTGAATAAACTTCTAGCTTTCACTCATTCTAGGCTCTGTAGCCTACTGATGGCAGCTCTATGAAACAGCCTTTTGGCTGAGGCTGCCCCCTTCATGTTTTCAATGTTCTGCACAAGGGATGATTCTAGGTGTCCCTATCAATATGCTCCAGGGTAAATGCCAGTTCTATGGGATGCCTCTTGGGGGCTGTTATCACTGGGCTCCAGCTTTAACATCTCCAACCCACTGCAAAGCTTTCCTCTGAAGCTGCTATCAGAAGGCTTCAGAGTAAACATACCATCACCCAAGAAGGCTGTGTATTGGAATGGGTGTTTTTTAAGTCTTCAGAGTGAAAACAATGCCCCAAGTCTGGAAGAGCTGACATCAGTAGGCTCCAAAGCCTCATCTGAACAAAACTTAGTTGAAGGCTTTTCACTGGTATAGGACACAGAGGAAGGTAGGAGGAAAAAGTGGATGCAGAAGATTCAGGTGAATGCCACAGAGAAGACAAGAAGTGGTTGAGCCTCATGAACTAATGCTGGAATGTGTAATATAATCCAGTAGGAAATGTAACTAGCCAGCTGTGCTGGTAATGTATTAACTCTTGCCAGTCTTCCTGACACCTGCTTTACTTATGGCAAGAGAGCAAGCTCATGTACAATTTTGTTAGTGTATCAAAGACTGCAAGTGTTATGAAAACTGCTGGTTATACTGCATGAGTACTTGACCAGCGGGAGAAAATTCTATATGTGGGTGCCTTTGAAGTTTAAGTGCCCTTCACTATATAAATCAGCTTGTGTTAAAGGACTCTTATGTCTTCTAAACTGATTTGCCACTCCACAAACTGGAGTTGTGGAGTAGAAAGTCCACAAAGCGCCACTTCCCACTGGTTTACCTCACCCACAGCATTTCCATTCAAATCACAATTTATATGCTCCAAAACGTATTTCCTAACTGCTCCTGTATTAACCACAGCCCATGTAGCACAGCAATGAAAGAAAATCCATAAGGGTCTAAATCCATAAAAACTTGGACACTGTAAACCTTAAAGGGTCACTAAACAAAGCATGGGTAATGACTGGTATTATTAAGAAACAATCATGAAATCTGGGGACAGAAAAACCTGGTGGGAGCACTCATACTGCAGGCATAGAAATGAACACTACTGGCAAAACCAGAATAATGAAATGTAACTCTGTTCAACCCTCCCAGGGAAACCTTGAAAGAGTTCATGTGTTCCTGAAGCATCAACACTGAAAATCCTGATGACCATGAATTCCCAAAACAACTGGGGAAAATAGGCATTAAAGGGAAAAACCTGCTTGAAGATATCAGCAGCATCTGAGGAGTGATGCAGACACTGGGTGCCCTCAAACAGAGAGGCCAAAATAAGACAACAGAGATTATTGATAGCTTTGCTTTCTCCCTCCACTCTAATAGTAAAATCGTAGAACAGAGACCTTGTAAAAACATCAAAGGATACAATGCACAAGCTGGGCATTGGACACTATCAAATCCCCAGCGCATTTCAGGGGATCCACCACTGTAAGTGCCAGCTAAGGCACAACATTTATTCACCCCCAAAGAAGGCCATTCTTACATTGTTGCTGAAGAAGATTAGCAGCTCAGTTGTTGAGCCCCGACTGAAGCTAAGCCAGGTCAGCTGTTAACTCACTCCTTTCCTCCCAGAGCAGGAGCCAAGGGAAGAGCTGAAGCAAGAAAAGTGCAAAAGTTGAGAAAAACCCTGTTTAATTCTTCTAGTTCTTGGGTAGGCTTTTTTTCCCCTCTGGTGATGTCAAAAAGATTCTCACCTGGTTTCTAGGGAAAGGTGTGAGAATTAGAGTGGGCAGCTCGCAAAGACACTTTGAGGCAGAAGACTCTGTCAGCTCTCAGCAGTTCAGCTGTCTCAGCTCTGTGGCCAGCACTTCACAAAGACTACCCATTTGTCAAAAGCCAAGTTCTCAGGCACCACTGGACTGGAAAGGGCTGTGCTGAGTCTGTGCACATGGGGACACAAGCAGGTCAGTGTGAGGAAAAGCTGGGGCTGTCCCACACCAGACTGAGCCAGTTCCATGGCAGCCCCATGCCCAGCCCCAGAGGAGCCCTGCAGGCAATACAGCAGCACTGCAGCACAAACAGCTTATGGGTCTCAACATCACAGTGGGCTTTGCTCATTACTGGATGAGAATGGCCCTTTCGGATGTCACCAGGTGATGATGGATCCACCTAGCAATGGATTGTGATGTCATTGAGGAGCTGGCATCCTTCCCTGCACCTCACCCAGTCAGTGCCACAGTCCAGCTGAGCAAGTGCGCGTGTACACGCGCTGGAGGCCACTTCCCTGCCAGGCCAGCACTGCACTTCTCTGCTGCTGGCCTGGCCAACAAGCACTGTCTGAGGACACAGCAGGAGTTTTTGCTGTATCTTTGCTTCTAGTTTGCTGCTTCCCCCCAATTCCACCTTCTCCTCCATTTGAACCTTGTTGTTCTTCATTTTCCATCACTTTCTTTCGTGATGCTAGTTTCCTTTTATTCCTGTTCTGGGCTACAGGAAAACTCCATAGCAGGGCTGTGTCAGACAAGCCCCTTGGTAGCTCTCCTGTTTTTCCTGTAGTTTCTCTAGCCACCAGCATGCAGGGACCCTGGGTAGGCAGCTGGAGACCTCATCCCCGAAGGGGCCCAATCCTTGCAGAATTCAGCACCCCAGGTCCCAAGTACTTGATCCCTGGGACAACAGGTAACCCAGCTATCATGGGGAGGCAGTGAGAGTGGGAAGCACAGCATATGATTTGCTTCCACTTAGAAACTTTCTTTCATTACACAGTTGCAGGCACAGGTCTTTTCACACACTTTTCTTCCCAGGTCACCCAGGTCATGATCCCACCATGGAGAGAGCTCCTGCATATTCACTTCGAGGGACCAAATGTCCTAGTGCAGAGACCGGCTCACCAGGTCCTCGATACTACATTGATTCATCCATCACCAAGACTGGGAAGTATGTGCCTCCATCAGCACTGGTGACAGCACGGCTGAAGACCAAGATTGCAGTCACCCCAGGACCCAGTGAGTAGCATTTCTGCAGCCCTCCTTCCAGGCCAGACAAGCATGCCTTACTGCTGCCCTGTGCTACTGGGGAACAAAGCCCTCTGCTCACGACCTGAACGGGATTCAGAGAGTTCCAGACAGCAAACAAGCAAGACTGAGCACCTCCTCCTGACTTCTCCTCTTTGGCTTGCACTTTGGTCACCAGCTTCACTTCTTCTTTCGCCTCCTTCCCTGTCCCAGGTGACTACACCACAGAACCTGCTAATAAACACGTCTTCCATACTGCACCCGCAAATAGCATGCTGTCCCGACCCAAGGACTTCAAAGGCTTCCAAACGCCAGGTACGGAATGTGGGGAAGCAGACACTTACAGCCTGTGTGTCCTCCAGGAAGTGTCTGCAGCTCCTTCAACAGGCCTAGCAGGACACAGTGTGTGCTCAACAAGCTTCTTGCTGTCCCAGAGAACCAACTTCTCTCATTGCACAGAAGAACTGGCTGCTCCAGTTTCAACCAGCCATATGCAAGAGAAGCCAGAGGCACTGGGATGAGGGGCAGGATACTCTTCCTGCTCCTCACAGCCAGCTTAGCGGGCTGACACTTGTCCAGCCAGGCATTGCACCCTTTCCCTCAGGAACGACCTATGCTCTCTTCCTATTCCATTTCCAGGTCCTGCTACCTATAGCCTGCCCAGGATTCTGGGACCCCACACAGTATACACCCGTGCTGAACCATGCTACTCCATGAGATGGAAGAGTCAATACCAGAGCTGTTTTCAGGACATGGCAAAGGTGAGCTGTGCTTCTCTGTTCTCTCACAGCAGCAGCAGAAGCTCAGCTGCTCTCCGCAGGAAAGAAGGACTCCAGTACCTGCTGTCTCCCCATGTAATTCATGCTTCCCTGCACCTGCAGCAAAGCCCAAGAAGCCACAGGGCCTCTGACTCTGCTCTTCCCAGTAACACCAGCCTACCTGCAGTCCCTCACTTTTCCACACCAACAGCTCCCTGGCACGAACGGCACTAATCCCCCTTGTCCTCCGGGAAATCTACCTCTCTTCCAAAGTAGCCCTCCTTCCCAAGGCTCCAGACCTCCCACACCACTCCTCTGGCCAGCCACCTAAAGCAGCACAGTGCTCGTGGGCACCTGACAAGAATCCCCACTGCCTCTTGTACCCACCAACCTCATTGCTTCTCTTGCAGACTCCGGGTCCTGCAGCATTTGACAAGGTGGAACTGGACATCTACAAACCCAAGGCTCCCAAGTACTCAATGGGACTTAAAACCAAACTTGTTGGCAAGGGTACAGAACCAAGTCCAGCAGACTACAGCCTTGGAAAGGTAAGGCAGCCTGCTCCCCAACCTGTTATGCTGGACAGCCGTCACTTGAGGACAACTCTGGAGAACGAGGCATCATCTTTACCTCTTTTCTTCCCATTTTCCCCTTCTAGTTGTCAGCGACCAAGGCCCGGGATCCTGCTTTCAGTTTTGGAATTCGACATTCTCTCTACAAAGCTTCTTTAATACCTTCAACACATCTTGATTAAAGACAGATAGCCTGCAGAGATGTTTTTCTGTTCCTGCTTTGTGGCAGGGTGGGGTTAGGTGTGCCTGAATGTGGACCACTGGCTCTCATTGTCTCATGTCTATGCCTCAGTGAAAACATGGCAGGTGAGGGGAGAGTAGTGAGGTAACAGCGTGGGAATTGGAGCAGGCAGCTCTCACAGGTGCTCCACGGCAGAAGCCTCTCTCAGCTCTGTGGCAAGCACTTCAATCAGACATAACCCATTTGACAAACAACCCGTGCTCAGGCACTGCTGGGCTGGACAGGGCTGTGCTGGATCTCTGTGTAAATGGGGACACAAGCAGGTCTGTGTGAGAACAAACTGGGTCTGTCCCACCCCAGACTGAGCCAGTTCCATGGCAGCCCCATGCCCAGCCCCAGAGGAGCCCTGCAGGCAATACAGCAGCACTGCAGCACGAACAGCCCGCGGCTGCCTCGGACATCCCGCCGGCAGCGCCCGGGCGCTGGTTCACCACAGGGAAAGGCTGGGTATGACAGACTACGAGGAAGGCATAGTCCCGGCTCCGCCACTCACAGTCCCGCCGCGTCCTGGGCGGACAGACGTCCCCCGAGGTGCAGGTAGCTCTGGAGTGGCGGTGCCGAGCTGGAACACGGTGTGTCGAGGCCGGAGCTCGGGCAGAGCGGGCCCCGGCGCTCCTGGGCGGGGCTCCGGGATGGAGCCGGCAGCGGTGGGGGGCAGCTCCGGCGGCGAAAGGGGAGCACTGGGTGGGTGGCAGTGGGATTTAATTTCTTCACTATCTGGATAAATAGCAGTAAATTACTCTCATTTCCTCTAGTCGAATCTGTTTCACGCGTCGTTATCTCGATTCACGAGCTTTTTACACCTTGTTTTCCGTTCCTGCTTTCCTGCTGAGGAGCGGGCGCTGGGACCTCGGTTGCCTGCGGCTCTCTCAGTCGAACTGCGAGAGGGCATCTTCCTTGTCAGGGCTTTAGGTGCCCTTCTCTTCATTTTGAAACGCCTGTGGTTAATGGGGAGCATTTTAACTAAACTTACATAAAGATCTAAGCGAATTAGAAAGATTACAGGAGAACACAAATTTAGAATAGGAAAAGATTAGTTAGAAGCTGCTGTTGCAGGGGAGGGACAAAGGCAAGTGAAGCTTTGGGTAACAGACTGGATGTTCAGTCCTTTGTCATGCAGGAAAATTTTAGAACTTGTTTTTTTTTTTTTTAATCTAAAAAGAAATGTTGTGCTACTTGCATTCACAGATGAGGTCTGTGATGCTGTACTCTATGGGAACAGTGCTGAGGGAGCAGTGGACAGATTTTGTTCTGGGCAGGTTTTGTGCCCCCAGGAGTAAGGTGTTCTTGTCTTGCCGGGAAGAAGGGCCTCAGAAATAGTACTCAGGGTGACCTCGCCTTCATACTGGGACATCTACAGATGGAGTGCTGGAGCTGAGTTTGCCATTTACGGTGATACAGGAATGAATGTAGTAGAGTACCTGCAGAGAAGCTGTCTGGGACGGGATGTTTGGCTCCTTGCAACGTGTTGAACTCACAGGGTTTGTTAAGTGGAAGCAGCAGATGTGTTGTGATCCCCCAGCTGTTCCCCTCCCTCCTCTGCCCAAGCACCATCCTCCATTATTCCTGCTTTATCTGTTGTCTCAGGGATTGTTCCTGTGAATCCCAGGGTGGTGAACTCTGCCGCGATGTGGCCACATTGGTGATGAAACCTCCAGGTGCCCAGCCAGGCTCCATCCATATTGGTGTCTACAAACACTATGGCAAGAATAGGAGCCTGGGGCTATGGCACTGCCAGGCCCAGTGCCACACAGGAGCTTGCTCTGATGGGTCTTCTCTATTTTCTCTTATTGTCAGAAGGCTCAGGGGTGATCTGCTCTGCTCAGCACTTGTCAGGCCTCTTTCAGGCATTATGCTCTCTTTGGGCTCCTGGAGACAGGCTGGCAGGAAGCTCTGTGTGGATGGGACTGGTACAGAATGGAGCAGAGAAGTCCTTGGTGCGCCTCACAACCTGGTACCTATAGGTAGGGCACCTAATATGTTTTCCTCTTGAAAACACAACAAGCACATGATGATGTATGCAAGGCAGAATGTGCAGTGAGAGAAAAAGCAGTGTGATTTTTTTTTTAGTCTAAAAGCTGTATGTTCTTGTAGTTTAGGTCACATAATACGAATGCATGTTTGAATGCCTCAGACTTCTGTTTCCTGTCTTATTTTTCAGTAGTCCCTTAATTTATGTTTTTTCCTGGAGAGTGTGATTTGGGCCTGGTGTTTATAAGCAGAATTTTCTGCTGAAGATAATGTTTAGGAAGACCCCTGTGCTGCCACTTTTGGGAGTTTGACAGCCTGAGCATGCAAATAAAAACAAGAGAGGCCTTTCCCCAGAGTGCAGAAGAAATGCAGCAGGCTCCTGCATGCATTCTCAGGTCATGCAAAGAAAGCGGGATACCAGACACAGATGCAGTGTTTTCAGACTTCTCCCCAGTAAGTAAATGTAGATAAATTCTCCATACATTGGAACTGCCAGTGTGCTTAGCAGTTATTGAAAATACTGATGGGTCTGTTATTTTCATGTTTAAGTTTGCATCTTAGTTTTAGGGAAGAGTTACTGATGGGGAATTCATCAAAAACATTAGTGACAGCATTATTAGCTCACAGTCTTAATGATGGGAAAGCAAGCAGCATGTACACTCTAAGACACTGAATGTCAACAACCCAAAAGGCAAGGCCCAAGACAACTAATTCTCTTCCTGAGACTGT
This sequence comes from Cinclus cinclus, assembly GCF_963662255.1. Classification (NCBI taxonomy): domain Eukaryota; kingdom Metazoa; phylum Chordata; class Aves; order Passeriformes; family Cinclidae; genus Cinclus; species Cinclus cinclus. The sequence continues at coordinate 32,926,198 of NC_085051.1, forward strand.
GACTTGTGATAGATCTGGGTTGCTGAGTTTTCTGAGCATTAACCTGAATAATTTAAATATTTCCAGATTGAAAAGCTTTTTATAGTCAGAAAATCTGAAGTGTCTGCCACTTCTCTTTAAGAGAAGCCTGTGTAGTTCACTTGTTATGGATTTGCTTGTTTTGTTAAAGTTTACAGGGAAAAATCTTTATCACAGCTTTGTTTTGTTTTCTATAGTTGTTTTTGGACATGCATGTCCAGAGGGAATTGCTCTCTGTCTGGGGGAATTTCTTTTTTAGACTAAAATGTGATGAGGTGGTGTATCCACTTTAATATGTTCCTACATTTAAGAATAAGCTATGTTATACACCAGAGAAAAGAAAAAACAAACAAAACCAAACATCCTTATTCCGTCTTCATTTTTTTTTCTCTGGAAGGGATTTAAGGACTCTGGCCATCTGGATGTCTGGCAACTCAGTCAGAGCTGTGGCTACTGTGTGTGTGCAGATTAACTGTGTAGCACATGCACAGTAAGTCCAATGTGTCCAGTACACATCAGACCTGCTGCACATGTGCTGCACAGATGGTCTATGCATACACAGTAAATCAGCTATGTTAAACCTACTGCGCATATGCAAACCATCTGTGCATTGCACATATGTATATTTTTGCATGGGAAATCCCAAGTCAGAGCATGAAAGGTTGTGGCAGAGAGGAACTCCAGTGGTAGAGAGACCGTGAGAGAGTCTGACAGTGGCATAAATTAAAGCAGCTCCTTGCCTGTTTTTGTTCATGTTTGGGCCAAAGCTGCAAATAAGTTCCTCAGAATCAGAAAATGTGACTAGCTGCTCAACAGTTTCAATCTCTGCCACATTTAGCTTCAGGAGAGAATCTGTATCAAAACCATTATTTTTAAAGGCAGTGATTATCAGCTAGAACTGCAGCTAGTTTGTCTGGTAGCTCAAAAATGAACAAGGTCCGGTATTTTACTTATCCAATAAAATAGTGATGCTTATGGTGCAGGCCTCAGGGGTATGTTTAGCCAATTATTTTCTTTTATTCCCCAGTAATCCTTTTGCCTCTCATCTAACATTCAGCATTTTTACATAGGCTGTTTGAGCCTGACAAAGGATGCTTACTGGGTAGTACATAGGCACAGTTTACATATGTATAGAAAAATATTATCTTTTCAGTTTTTATTGCAAGTTTTTGCTTATTATGTTTATGGTACATCTTTAAATCCCAATTCTGACAATGGAAAGTAGGATCTTTAAACTAAGTCTCTAATGAGTTCTAATGGTCTGAAGTTGAAGAGCCCCTTTCTTATCATACAAAGCATCACTGCTGATCAATCTGACGCACACTTCAGGGAAGAGACACCTTCACAGGCTTGAGAAGTGGGCCAGTGTGACCCTCCTGAAGTTCAACAAGGTCAAGTGAAAGGTCACATGCCTGGATCGGCGCAATCCTCATATCATTTTCCATACAGGCTGGGTGGTGAATGGATTGAGAGCAGCCCTGCAGAGAAGCGTATACCTAGGTATACTGGTGGATGAAAAATCAGGTGTGAGCCAGCAATGTGTGTATGCAGCCCAGAAAGCAAATTTTAACCTGAGCTTCATAAAAAGAAGTGTGCTGTTCACTGGGCTCAGGGTTTCCCCCACCGTAGAACTTTGCACTGTTGTCTTACCTGTCTAGCCCATCCAAATAGCTTGTTCATTCCCTCCCAGCTTTCTCACCAAACAAGTCCAAGCCTTACCTGTCTGAATTTCCAGTCTCAAATACCCAGTATATACCTCCTCTAACAAGTCATGTTTCTTAATTAATATTCTCTCCCCTTACCACTCCTACCTGTCTTTGCTTTATATTTCTGCTTTTATTCCTGGTTTCTCATTGTAAATTGTCAATAGCTGTATGCAGTGAATTTATCCCTATTTATATTCTGAGAAGAACTGTAACTGTCTTGGTCAAGAACTTCCAGAAAAAAATCAGCTTCAATCAAATATTATCAAGGCCAAGTTTTAAAAGTTTATTAATACAGTAATAACACTACTGTGTAGTAAATCATACAAAGTCAATGCTTGAAGTGCTGGATTCCACTACACTGTAAATAATCCATTGACCCAAAGGGAAATTCCCGAGTGAATAAAAGAGGCAGGTTTTTTCTGTAATACAAATTAGAAACATATACCTCAGAGTTGGGCTGATTTTGAAAGAAGATGCTGGAAATGTGATAAAAGTGCAACAAACAATAAAGTGTGACATATGAAGTGATGTGTCATTTCTAGTCAGAGTTCCAGCCTCAGTAAGCTGCAAGATAGATGGGGCACTAAAAGAGAAAGAAAAAAAAAAAAAAAAAAAAGATAAATAAAGGAAAGCTCTAAGGAAAGGGGGATAAGGGTAGGATTAGGAAAATTGTAGATTATTTGAGGCCATCTCCTTGACCCTTGCCTACCTCCACTGGTGCAACCACTGGCCAGGGTGAAGTAAATCTGACAATAGCTATTCATCGTACTGTAGACTTGAATGTAAAATGAAAACCACAACTACCTCATATGACGCAACTACATGCAGGAAGGGATTAAATCAATGAAAGATGTTATCCCAAAGAAAAATAGGAATTCCTATTAAATTCACTTCTTACTAGAAGGAGTTGGTTTTCCCCTGCCTTAAGCTACAAACATATGCATGTAATGCACCCTTGTAGTCAGGTGTAGTCAGGTGTGTTGAAGTTCCATAGGAGTTTTTTGACTCACCTCTACAGTTACTTTTTGGTATTAAGCTGCATAATATTCCCACGAATGATTTGCTTTCAAAGACGAGCAAATGATGTACAGTGAGGAAAAATAGTAATTATTTGCTTTGAGAGAGATTGCTTGGTTTTCCCATCTTTGTTTGCTTCAAAAGCTGGTAATAGTTTTAATTTTTTTGCCCGAATAAAGGAATCAAAAAAATATCCTTAGAACACCTGACATTTCTTCCTGCAAAATCTTCCTTGAAAAGCAGTACATCAGGTAACAGATCATAGTCAGGGAATTTCTGCAGCTGGACTGATACATGAAAGTAAATGTTCCCCCCTGAATTACAGAGATAATGTCATTAAGTACACAAAAAGAGCTACTTAAAAAACCCCCAAACCAAAACAAACCAAAAACATGCCTCTATTCTTCTTCCTGTTTTTTAGCATCCCTAAAGGAGGACAAATCCGTACCAAGTGTCACAATACCATGATGTAAATATCTCAAAACAGTCTATTAGTCTTGGCTAACAAAACACACATTTTCCAAATTTCTCAAGGCTATGTGTGCTGCAATCCTGGGCCAGTCTGGCAACATCTTCAAAGAATGGGATTGTCCAAAATTTCTGCTCTTTGTGCTAAGGTAAACTAATTAAAAATATCTGGTTAATGTGACCTTGCTATTTTTAGACCTGCAAAATGGCTTATCCATATGCAGCTTCACTGTTTAAATTAATTCTGTCTTAAAACAACTGCAACGCCTTCTCTTCCTTCCTTTAGCCCTAAAAATAACAATTGTCACAACCAAAGAACACAGCAGTACTTCAGTTATTTGTCACAAATCACTCACAGACAACAGCTTCAGTTCCTTGTTATATTGGACAGTGAAAATGTTGAAGGGTTTCTAAAATAGAGATGTTGGTCCCTTTGATTGACAGGTACCGTCGAACTGTAGTCTGTCCAACCTTCTTCCCAAAAGCCAAGAGCTCCTTCAAAACCTTAGGAAAATTTTTATACTCGATGGAAGTTGTCTATTTAAAACATTGATGCGTGGAAATAAGTAATAAATCAATCAGCTTTGCCCTCGGTCAGCAGGTAGTAAGCAATTACATTGGGCATCACTTGATAAGTTGTTTGTCTTGAATGTAATAATTCTTTTACTTTACTGTTATTATATTTATTTTTGTTTTGATTATTTAACTGTTATCTCAGCCTAGAAGTTTCACTTTTGCTTTTTCTCCCCATTCCACTGAGAGGGGGTGTGGAGTCTGGATTTAGTGAGCAGCTGTGTAGCGCTTAGTCGGCAGAAGGGTCGAAATAACTACCGGCCTGCCCAGAGTGTGATAAAAGAAATTTGTTATAAACAATCATTACATTGGTTTGATAGACTAATGTTGGTGGCAATGTTGATTTCTTCGCTCTCAGACTTGTGCTTGTTCTCAGGGTTGTGTCCGGGAACACCCATAATGACTTACCTGCAGGATGTGTTCCCTGTGGTGATGTTTATTGCCCTTGGGGCCTGGGCTAAGACTATCACTGTAGGAACGTTCTAGCATTGCATTATGATCTGATAGCACTGAGGGATGGGAAAACAATTTTGGTATGAACACACTATTGCAGGTACAGCTTCTCTGGGCGTGAGCTACCGGGACAAATTAATCACATATTTTATCTTAGGTAAAAGGACTTGTCCCCTCAGAGAGACAACTTACAGGGGGCATACTTTCCTACAACTTCCTTCCATCATTCCTTCCTTCCTTCCTGGAATCCTTCCTGGAATCCTTCCTGGAATCCTTCATGGAATCCTTCCTTCCTTCCCTCCTCCCTGGAATCCTTCCTACATTCCTTCCATCCTTCCTGGAATCCTTCCTTCCTGGAATCCTTCCTGGAATCTTTCCTTCCTTCCTTCCTTCCTTCCTTCCTTCCTTCCTTCCTTCCTTCCTTCCTTCCTTCCTTCCTTCCTTCCTTCCTGGAATACTTCCTTCCTTCCTGGAACCCTTCCTTCCTGGAATCCTTCCTTCCTTCCTTCATGGAATCCTTCCTTCCTGGAATCCTTCCTACCTTCCTTCCTTCCTTCCTGGAATCCTTCCTGGAATCCTTCCTTCCTTCCTGGAATACTTCCTGGGATCCTACCTGGAAAACTTCATGGAATCCTTCCATCCTTCCTTCCTGGAATCCTTCTTTCCTTCCTTCCAGGAATCCTTCCTTCCTGGACTCCTTCCTTCCTTCCTGGAATCCTTCCTGCATGGAATCCATCCTTCCTTCCTGGAATCCTTCCTTCCGTCGGGGAATCCTTCCTACCTTCCTGGAATACTTTCTTCCGGGAATCCTTCCTTCCTGGAATCCTTCCTTCCTTCCTTCCTTCCTTCCTGGAATCCTTCCTGGAATTCTTCCTTCCTGCAATCCCTCCATCCTGGAATCCCTCCTTCCTGGAATACTTCCTTCCTTCCTGGAATCCTTCCTTCCTGGAATCCTTCCTTCCTTCCTGGAATCCTTCTTCCGGGAATCCTTCCTTCCTTCCTTCTTGGAACCCTTCCTTCCTTCCTTCCTGGAATCCTTCCTTCCTTCCTGGAATCCTTGCTTCCTTCCTGGAATGCTTCCGTCCTTCCTTCTTGGAATCGTTCCCAGAATCCTTCCGGGAATCCTTCCTTCCTGGAATCCTTCCTTCCCTCCTTCCTGGAATCCTTCGTTCCTTCCTGGACTCCTTCCAGGACTCCATCCTGGAATCCTTCCTGAAATACTTCCTGGAATCCTTCCTGGAATAATTCCTTCCTTCCTGGAATCCTTCCTTCCTTCTTTCCTGGAATCCTTCCTGGAATACTTCCTGGAATACAACCTGGAATCCTTCCTTCCTTCCTGGAATCCTTCCTAACTGGAATCCTTCATACCTTCCTTCCGTCCTTCCTGGAATCCTTCCTTCCTGGATTCCCTCTGGGAATCCTTCCTTCCTTCCTGGAATCCTTCCTGGAATCCTTCATGGAATACTACCAGGAATCCTTCCTTCCTTCCTGGAATCCTTCCTTCCTGGAATCCTTCCTTCCTGAGATCCCTCCTTACTTCCTCCCTGGAATCCGTCCTAACTGGAATCCTTCCTTCCTTCCTGGAATCCTTCCTGGAATACTTCATGGAATACTACCAGGAATCCTTCCTTCATTCCAGGAATCCTTCCTTCCTTTCTTCCGGGAATCCTTCCTTCCTTCCTTCCGGGAATCCTTGCTACCTTCCTGGAATCCTTCCTTCCTTCCTTCCTGGAATCCTTCCTTCCTTCCTGGAATCCTTCCTGGAATCCTTCCTGGAATCCTTCCTTCCTGGAATCCTTCCTTCTTTCCTTCCTGGAATCCTTCCTGGAATTCTTCCTTCCTGGAATCCCTCCTTCCTGGAATCCCTCCTTCCTGGAAACCTTCCTTCCTGGAATCCTTCCTTCCTGGAATCCTTCCTTCCTTCCTGGAATCCTTCCTTCCTTCCTGGAAACCTTCCTTCCTGGAATCCTTCCTTCCTGGAATCCTTCCTTCCTTCCTGGAATCCTTCCTTCCTTCCTGGAATCCTTGCTTCCTTCCTGGAATGCTTCCGTCCTTCCTTCCTGGAATCGTTCCCAGAATCCTTCCGGGCATCCTTCCTTCCTGGAATCCTTCCTTCCCTCCTTCCTGGAATCCTTCGTTCCTTCCTGGAATCCTTCCTGGAATACTTCCTTCCTTCCTGGAATCCTTCCTTCCTTCCTGGAATCCTTCTTCCTGGAATCCTTCCTGGAATACTACCAGGAATCCTTCCTTCGTTCCTGGAATCCTTCTTTCCTGGAATCCTTCCTTCCTTCCTTCCTGGAATCCCTCCTTACTTCCTCCCTGGAATCCTTCGTAACTGAAATCATTCCTTCCTTCCTGGAATCCTTCCTTCCTTCATTCCTGGAATCCTTCCTTCCGGGAATCCTCCCTTCATTCCGGGAATCCTTCCTTCCTTCCTTCCTGGAATGCTTCCTTCCTTCCTGGACTCCTTCCTTCCTTCCTGGACTCCTTCCTTCCTTCCTGGAATCCTTCCTTCATGGAATCATTCCTTCCTGGAATCCTTCCTTCCTGGAACCTTACTTCCTTCCTTCCTGGAATCCTTCCTTCCTACGGTGAATCCTTCCTACCTTCCTGGAATACTTTCTTCCGGGAATCCTTCCTTCCTGGAATACTTCCTGGAATCCTTCCTTCCTGGAATCCTTCCTTCCTGGAATCCTTCTTCCTTCCTGGAATCCTTCTTCCTGGAACCATTCCTTCCTTCCTTCCTGGAATCCTTCCTTCCTTCCTGGAATCCTTGCTTCCTTCCTGGAATCCTTCCTTCCTTCCTGGAATCCTTGCTTCCTTCCTGGAATGCTTCCGTCCTTCCTTCCTGAAATCGTTCCCAGAATCCTTCCGGGAATCCTTCCTTCCGGGAATCCTTCCTTCCCTCCTTCCTGGAATCCTTCGTTCCTTCCTGGAATCCTTCCTGGAATCCTTCCTGGAATCCTTCCTGGAATCCTTCCGGGAATCCTTCCTCGAATACTTCCTTCCTTCCTGGAATCCTCCCTTCCTTCTTTCCTGGAATCCTTCCTGGAATACTTCCTGGAATACAACCTGGAATCCTTCCTTCCTTCCTGGAATCCTTCCTAACTGGAATCCTTCCTACCTTCCTTCCTTCCTTCCTGGAATCCTTCCTTCCTGGAATCCCTCCGGGAATCCTTCCTTCCTTCCCGGAATCCTATCTTCCTTCCTTCCTGGAATCCCTCCGGGAATCCTTCCTTCCTTCCTGGAATCCTTCCTGGAATCCTTCATGGAATACTACCAGGAATCCTTCCTTCCTTCCTGGAATCCTTCCTTCCTTCCTGGAATCCTTCCTTCCTTCCTTCCTGGAATCCCTCCTTACTTCCTCCCAGGAATCCTTCCTAGCTGGAATCCTTCCTTCCTTCCTGGAATCCTTCCTTCCTTCATTCCTGGAATCCTTCCTTCCGCGAATCCTTCCTTCATTCCGTGAACCCTTCCTTCCTTTCTTCCGGGAATCCTTCCTTCCTTCCTTCCGGGAATCCTTGCTTCCTGGAATCCTTCCTTCCTTCCTGGAATCCTTCCTGGAATCCTTCCTTCCTGGAATCCTTCCTTCTTTCCTTCCTGGAATCCTTCCTGGAATTCTTCCTTCCTGGAATCCTTCCTTCCTTCCTGCCAGGAATGCTTCCAGGAATCCTTCCTTCCTTCCTTCTTGGAATCTTTCCTTCCTTCCTGGAATCCTTCCTTCCTTCCTGGAATCCTTGCTTCCTTCCTGGAATCCTTCCTTCCTTCCTTCCTGGAATCGTTCCCAGAATCCTTCCTGGAATCCTTCCTTCCTTCCTGGAATCCTTCCTTCCTTCCTGGAATCCTTCCTTCCCTCCTTCCTGGAATCCCTCCTTACTTCCTCCCAGGAATCCTTCCTAACTGGAATCCTTCCTTCCTTCCTGGAATACTTCCTTCTTTCCTTCCTGAAATCCTTCCTGGAATTCTTACTTCCTGGAATCCCTCCTTCCTGGAATCCCTCCTTCCTGCAATAACTACTTCCTTCCGACCTGGAATACTTCCTTCCTGGAATCCTTCCTTCTTTCCTTCCTGGAATCCTTCCTGGAATTCTTCCTTCCTGGAATCCCTCCTTCCTGGAATCCCTCCTTCCTGGAATGCTTCCTTCCTTCCTTCCTGGAATCCTTCCTTCCTGGAATCCTTCTTCCTGGAATCCTTCCTTCCTTCCTTCTTGGAATCCTTCCTTCCTTCCTGGAATCCTTCCTTCCTTCCTGGAATCCTTGCTTCCTTCCTGGAATGCTTCCGTCCTTCCTTCCTGGAATTGTTCCCAGAATCCTTCCGGGAATCCTTCCTTCCTGGAATCCTTCCTTCCCTCCTTCCTGGAATCCTTCGTTCCTTCCTGGAATCCTTCCAGGAATCCTTCCTGGAATCCTTCCTGGAATACTTCCTTCCTTCCTGGAATCCTTCCTTCCTTCTTTCCTGGAATCCTTCCTGGAATACTTCCTGGAATACAACCTGGAATACAACCTGGAATCCTTCCTTCCTTCCTGGAATACTTCCTCCCTGGAATCCTTCCGACCTACCTTCCTTCCTCCCTGGAATCCTTCTTTCCTGGAATCACACCGGGAATCCTTCCTTCCTTCCTGGAATCCTTCCTGGAATCCTTCCTGGAATCCTTCCTGGAATACTACCAGGAATCCTTCCTTCCTTCCGGGAATCCTTCCTTCCTTCCTGGATTCCTTCCTTCCTTCCTTCCTGGAATCCATCCTTCCTTCCTGGAATATTTCCTTCCTGGAATACTTCCTGGAATCCTTCCTGGAATCCTTCCTTCTTTTTAGGAATCCTTCCTTCCGGGAATCCTTCCTTCCTTCCTTCCTTCCTGGAATCCATCCTTCCTTCATTCCTGGAATCCTTCTTTCCTGGAATCCTTCCTTCCTTCCTTCCTGGAATCCTTCCTTCCTTCCTGGAATACTTCCTTCCTGGAATCCTTCCCGGAATCCTTCCTTCCTGGAATCCTTGCTTCCTTCCTTCGGACCTGGAATCCTTCCTTCCTACCTGGAATCCTTCCTTCCTTCCTGGAATCCTTGCTTCCTTCCTTTCTACCTGGAATCCTTACTTCCTGGAATTCCTCCTTCCTTTCTGGAATCCTGGCTGCCTTCCTGGAATCCTTGCTTCCTGGATTCCCTCCTTCCTTCCTTCCTGGAATCCTTCCTGGAATCCTTCATTCCTTCCTTCCTGGTATCCTTCCTGGAATCCTTCCTTCCTGGAATCCCTGTTTCATTCCTGGAATCCTTGCTTCCTGGAATCCTTGCTTCCTGGAATCCTTCCTTCCTTCCTTCCTGGAATCCTTCCTTCCTGGAATCCTTCCCGGAATCCTTCCTTCCTTCCTGGAATCCTTCCTTCCGTCCTGGAATCCTTCCTTCCTTCCTTCCTGGAATCCTTGCTTCCTTCCTGGAATCCTTCCTTCCTGGAATCCCTCCTGGAATCCTTCCTTCCTTCCTGGAATCCTTCCTTCCTACCCTCCTGGAATCCTTCCTTCCTTCCTTCCTGGAATCCTTCCTTCCCTCTTTCATGGAATCCTTCCTGGAATCCTTCCTGAAATACTTCATTCCTGGAATCCTTCCTTCCCTCTTTCATGGAATCCTTCCTGGAATCCTTCCTTCCTGGAATACTTCCTGGAATCCTTCCTGGAATTTTTCCTTCCTTCCTGGAATCATTCCTTCCTTCCTTCCTGGAATCCCTCCTTCCTTCCTGGAATCCTTCCTTCCTTCCTGGAAACCTTCCTTACTTCCTGGAATCCTTCCTTCCTGGAATCCTTCCTTCCTTCCTGGAATCCTTCCTTCCTGGAATCCTTCCTGGAATCCTTCCTGGAATCCTTCCTTCCTTCCTTCTTGGAATCCTTCCTTCCTGGAATCCTTCCTTCCTCCCGGGAATCCTTCCTTCCTTCCTTCCTTCCTTCTTGGAATCCTTCCTGCCTTCCTTCCTGGAATCCTTGCTTCCTACCTGGAATCCTTCCTTCCTGGAATCCTTCCTGGAATACATCCTGGAATCCTTCCTTCCTGGAATCCTTACTTCCTTCCTTCCTGGAATCCTTCCTTCCTTCCTGGAATCTTTCCTTCCTTACTGGAATCCTTCCTTCCTTCGGGGAATCCTTCCTACCTTCCTGGAATACTTTTTTCCCGGAATCCTTCCTTCCTGGAATCCTTCCTTCCTTCCTTCCTTCCTGGAATCCTTCCTTCCTGGAATCCCTCCCTCCTGGAATCCATCCTTCCTGGAATCCCTCCTGGAATACATCCTTCCTGGAATCCCTCCTTCCTGGAATCCATCCTTCCTGGAATCCCTACTTCCTTCCTTCCTGGAATCCTTCCTTCCTTGAATCCTTCCTTCCTTCCTGGAATCCTTCCTTCCTTCCTGGAATCCTTCCTTCCTGGAATCCCTCCTTCCTGGAATCCATCCTTCCTGGAATCCCTCCTGGAATACTTCCTTCCTGGAATCCCTCCTTCCTGGAATCCATCCTTCCTTGAATCCCTCCTTCCTTCCTTCCTGTAATCCTTCCTTCCTTGAATCCTTCCTTCCTTCCTGGAATCCTTCTTCCTGGAATCCTTCCTTCCTTCTTGGAATCATTTCTTCCCTCCTGGAATCCTTCCTTCCTTCCTGGAATCCTTGCTTCCTTCCTGGAAAGCTTCCGTCCTTCCTTCCTGGAATCGTTCCCAGAATCCTTCCGGGAATCCTTCCTTCCTGGAATCATTCCGAGAATCCTTCCGGGAATCCTTCCTTTCTGGAATCCTTCCTGGAATCCTTCCTGAAATCCTTCCTGGAATCCTTCCTAGAACACTTCCTTCCTTCCTGGAATACTTCCTTCCTTCTTTCCAGGAATCCTCCCTCCCTGGAATCCTTCCTACCTTCCTTCCATCCTTCCTGGAATCCTTCCTTCCTGGAATCCCTCCGGGAATCCTTCCTTCCTTCCTGGAATCCTTCCTGGAATCCTTCATGGAATACTACCAGGAATCCTTCCTTCCTTCCTGGAATCCTTCCTTCCTTCCTTCCTGGACTCCCTCCTTACTTCCTCCCTGGAATCCTTCCTAACTGGAATCCTTCCTTCCTTCCTGGAATCCTTCCTTCCTTCATTCCTGGAATCCTTCCTTCCGGGAATCCTTCCTTCATTCCGGGAGTCCTTCCTTCCTTCCTTTCGGGAATCCTTCCTTCCTTCCTTCCTGTAATCCTTGCTTCCTGGAATCCTTCCTTCCTTCCCTCCTGGAATCCTTCCTTCCTTCCTGGAATACTTCCTTCTTTCCTTCCTGAAATCCTTCCTGGAATTCTTACTTCCTGGAATCCCTCCTTCCTGGAATCCCTCCTTCCTGCAATACCTACTTCCTTCCGACCTGGAATACTTCCTTCCTGGAATCCTTCCTTCTTTCCTTCCTGGAATCCTTCCTGGAATTCTTCCTTCCTGGAATCCCTCCTTCCTGGAATCCCTCCTTCCTGGAATCCTTCCTTCCTTCCTGGAATACTTGCTTCCTTCCTGGAATCCTTCCTTCCTTCCTGGAATCCTTCTTCCTGGAATCCTTCCTTCCTTCCTTCTTGGAATCCTTCCTTCCTTCCTGGAATCCTTCCTTCCTTCCTGGAATCCTTGCTTCCTTCCTGGAATGCTTCCATCCTTCCTTCCTGGAATCGTTCCCAGAATCCTTCCGGGAATCCTTCCTTCCTGGAATCCTTCCTTCCCTCCTTCCTGGAATCCTTCGTTCCTTCCTGGAATCCTTCCAGGAATCCTTCCTGGAATCCTTCCTGGAATACTTCCTTCCTTCCTGGAATCCTTCCTTCCTTCTTTCCTGGAATCCTTCCTGGAATACTTCCTGGAATACAACCTGGAATACAACCTGGAATCCTTCCTTCCTTCCTGGAATACTTCCTCCCTGGAATCCTTCCGACCTACCTTCCTTCTTTCCTGGAATCCTTCTTTCCTGGAATCACACCGGGAATCCTTCCTTCCTTCCTTCCTGGAATCCTTCCTGGAATCCTTCCTGGAATACTACCAGGAATCCTTCCTTCCATCGGGGAATCCTTCCTACCTTCCTGGAATACTTTCTTCCAGGAATCCTTCCTTCCTGGAATCCTTCCTGGAATACTTCCTTCCTGGAATCCCTCCTTCCTGGAATCCATCCTTCCTGGAATCCCTCCTGGAATACTTCCTTCCTGGAATCCCTCCTTCCTGGAATCCATCCTTCCTGGAATCCCTCCTTCCTTCCTTCCTGTAATCCTTCCTTCCTTGAATCCTTCCTTCCTTCCTGGAATCCTTCTTCCTGGAATCCTTCCTTCCTTCCTTCTTGGAATCATTTCTTCCTTCCTGGAATCCTTCCTTCCTTCCTGGAATCCTTGCTTCCTTCCTGGAATGCTTCCATCCTTCCTTCCTGGAATCGTTCCCAGAATCCTTCCGGGAATCCTTCCTTCCTGGAATCGTTCCCAGAATCCTTCCTGGAATCCTTCCTTCCTGGAATCGTTCCCAGAATCCTTCCTGGAATCCTTCCTTCCTGGAATCCTTCCTGGAATCCTTCCTTCCTGGAATCCTTCCTAGAATACTTCCTTCCTTCCTGGAATACTTCCTTCCTTCTTTCCTGAAATCCTTCCTGGAATACTTCCTGGAATACAACCTGGAATCCTTCCTTCCTTCCTGGAATCCTTCCTCCCTGGAATCGTTCCTACCTTCCTTCCTTCCTTCCTGGAATCCTTCCTTCCTGGAATCCCTCTGGGAATCCTTCCTTCCTTCCTGGAATCCTTCCTGGAATCCTTCATGGAATACTACCAGGAATCCTTCCTTCCTTCCTGGAATCCTTCCTTCCTGGAATCCTTCCTTCCTTCCTGGAATCCTTCTTCCTGGAATCCTTCCTTACTTCCTTCCTGGAATCCTTCCTTCCTTCCTGGAATCCTTTCTTCCTTCCTGGAATCCTTGCTTCCTTCCTGGAATGCTTCCGTCCTTCCTTCCTGGAATCGTTTCCAGAATCCTTCCGGGAATCCTTCCTTCCTGGAATCCTTCCTTCCCTCCTTCCTGGAATCCTTCGTTCCTTCCTGGAATCCTTCCAGGAATCCTTCCTGGAATCTTTCCTGGAATCCTTCCTGGAATACTTCCTTCCTTCCTGGAATCCTTCCTTCCTTCTTTCCTGGAATCCTTCCTGGAATACTTCCTGGAATACAACCTGGAATACAACCTGGAATCCTTCCTTCCTTCCTGGAATACTTCCTCCCTGGAATCCTTCCGACCTACCTTCCTTCCTTCCTGGAATCCTTCTTTCCTGGAATCACACCGGGAATCCTTCCTTCCTTCCTTCCTGGAATCCTTCCTGGAATGCTTCCTGGAATACTACCAGGAATCCTTCCTTCCTTCCTTCGGGGAATCCTTCCTACCTTCCTGGAATACTTTCTTCCAGGAATCCTTCCTTCCTGGAATCCTTCCATTCCTTCCTGGAATCCTTCCTGGAATACTTCCTTCCTGGAATCCCTCCTTCCTGGAATCCATCCTTCCTGGAATCCCTCCTGGAATCCTTCCTTCCTGGAATCCCTCTTTCCTGGAATCCATCCTTCCCGGAATCCCCCCTTCCTTCCTTCCTGGAATCCTTCCTTCCTTGAATCCTTCCTTCCTTCCTGGAATCCTTCCTTCTGGGAATCCTTCCTTCATTCCGCGAGTCCTTCCTTCCTTCCTTCCTTCCGGGAATCCTTCCTTCCTTCCTTCCGGTAATCCTTGCTTCCTGGAATCCTTCCTTCCTTCCCTCCTGGAATCCTTCTTTCCTGGAATCCTTCCTTCCTTCCTTCCTGGAATCCTTCCCGTAATATTTCCTACCTTCCTGGAATCCTTCCTTCCTGGAATCTTTGCTTCCTTCCTTCCTTCCTGGAATCCTTCCTTCCTGGAATCCTTCCTTCCTGGAATCCTTCTTTCCTGGAATCCTTCCTTCCTTCCTGGAATCCTTGCTTCCTTCCCTGCTACCTGGAATCCTTCCTTCCTGGAATCCTTCCTTCCTTTTTTCCCGGAATCCTGGCTTCCTTCCTGGAATCGTTGCTTCCTGGAATCCTTGCTTCCTGGAATGCTTGCTTCCTGGATTCCCTCCTTCCTTCCTTCCTGGAATCCTTCCTGGAATCCTTCATTCCTTCCTTACTTCCTGGAATCCTTCCGTCCTGGAATCCCTGTTTCCTTCCTGGAATCCTTCCTTCCTGGAATCTCTGCTTCCTGGAATCCTTGCTTCCTGGAATCCTTGCTTCCTGGAATCCTTCCTTCCTTCCTTCCTTCCTGGAATCCTTCCTTCCTGGAATGCTTCCCGGAATCCTTCCTGGAATCCTTCCTGGAATCCTTCCTGGAATCCTTCCTTCCGTCCTGGAATCCTTCCTTCCTTCCTTCCTGGAATCCTTCCTTCCTTCCTGGAAAACTTCCTTCCTTCCTGGAAGCCCTGCTTCCTTCCGGGAATCCTTCTTTCCTGGAATCCTTCCTGGAATCCTTCCTTCCTTCCTTCCTGGAACCCTTCCTTCCTTCCTTCCTGGAATCCTTCCTGGAATCTTTCCTTCATTCCTGGAATTCTTCCTTCCTTCCTTCCTGGAATCCTTCCTGGAATCCTTTCTTCCTGGAATCACTCCTTCCTGGAATCCCTCCTTCCTTCCTTCCTGGAATCCTTCCTTCCTGGAATTCTTCCTTCCTTTCTGGAATCCTTCCTTTTTGGAATCCTTCCTTCCTTCCTTCCTGGAATCAATCCTTCCTTCCTGGAATCCTTCCTTTCTTCCTGGAATCTTTATTGGAATCCTTCCTTCCTGGAATCCTTCCTTCCTGGAATCCCTCCTTCCTTCCTTCCTGGAATCCTTCCAGGAATCCTTCCTTCCTGGAATCCTTTCCGGAATCCTTCCTTCCTTCCTTCCTGGAATCCTTCCTTCCTTCCTTCCTGGAATCCTTCCTTCCTTACTTCCTGGAATCCTTCCTGGAATCCTTCCTTCCTGGAATCCTTCCTGGAATCCTTCCTTCCTGGAATCCTTCCTTCCTTCCTTCCTGTAATCCTTCCCTCCTTCCTGGAATCATTCCTTCCTGGAATACTTCCTTCCCGGAATCCCTCCCTCCTTCCTTCCTGGAATTCTTCCTTCCTTCCTGGAAACCTTCCTGGAATCATTCCAACCTTCCTGGAATCATTCCTTCCTTCCTTCCTTCCTTCGTGGAATCCTTGCTTCCTTCCTTCGTGGAATCCTTCATTCCTTCCATCATGGAATGCTTCCTGGAATCCTTCCTTCCTGGAATCCTTCCTTCCTGGAATCCTTCTTTCCTGGAATCCTTCCTTCCTTCCTTCCTGGAATCCTTCCCGTAATATTTCCTACCTTCCTGGAATCCTTCCTTCCTGGAATCCTTCTTTCCTGGAATCCTTCCTTCCTTCCTGGAATCCTTGCTTCCTTCCCTGCTACCTGGAATCCTTCCTTCCTGGAATCCTTCCTTCCTTCCCTCCCGGAATCCTGGCTTCCTTCCTGGAATCGTTGCTTCCTGGAATCCTTGCTTCCTGGAATGCTTGCTTCCTGGATTCCCTCCTTCCTTCCTTCCTGGAATCCTTCCTGGAATCCTTCATTCCTTCCTTACTTCCTGGAATCCTTCCGTCCTGGAATCCCTGTTTCCTTCCTGGAATCCTTCCTTCCTGGAATCTCTGCTTCCTGGAATCCTTGCTTCCTGGAATCCTTGCTTCCTGGAATCCTTCCTTCCTTCCTTCCTTCCTGGAATCCTTCCTTCCTGGAATGCTTCCCGGAATCCTTCCTGGAATCCTTCCTGGAATCCTTCCTGGAATCCTTCCTTCCGTCCTGGAATCCTTCCTTCCTTCCTTCCTGGAATCCTTCCTTCCTTCCTGGAAACCTTCCTTCCTTCCTGGAAGCCCTGCTTCCTTCCGGGAATCCTTCTTTCCTGGAATCCTTCCTGGAATCCTTCCTTCCTTCCTTCCTGGAACCCTTCCTTCCTTCCTTCCTGGAATCCTTCCTTTCTGGAATCCTTCCTTCTTGGAATCCTTCCTTCCTTCCTTCCTGGAATCAATCCTTCCTTCCTGGAATCCTTCCTTTCTTCCTGGAATCTTTATTGGAATCCTTCCTTCCTGGAATCCCTCCTTCCTTCCTTCCTGGAATCCTTCCAGGAATCCTTCCTTCCTGGAATCCTTCCTTCCTTCCTGGAATCCTCCTTCCTTCCTTCCTTCCTGGAATCCTTCCTTCCTTCCTTCCTGGAATCCTTCCTTCCTTCCTTCCTGGAATCCTTGCTTCCTTCCTTCCTGGAATCCTTCCTTCCTTCCTTCCTTGAATCCTTCCTGGAATCCTTCCTTCCTGGAATCCTTCCTGGAATCCTTCCTTCCTGGAATCCTTCCTTCCTTCCTTCCTGGAATCCTTCCCTCCTTCCTGGAATCATTCCTTCCTGGAATACTTCCTTCCCAGAATCCCTCCCTCCTTCCTTCCTGGAATTCTTCCTTCCTTCCTGGAAACCTTCCTGGAATCATTCCTTCCTTCCTTCCTTCCTTCGTGGAATCCTTGCTTCCTTCCTTCGTGGAATCCTTCATTCCTTCCATCATGGAATCCTTCCTGGAATCCTTCCTTCCTGGAATCCTTCCTGGAATCCTTCCTTCCTGGAATCCTTCACTCCTTCCTGGAATCCTTCCTTCCTGGAATCCTTCCTTCCGTCCTGGAATCCTTCCTTCCTGGAATACTTCCTTCATGGAATCCTTCCTTCCTTCCTTCCTGGAGTCCTTCCTTACTTCCTGGAATCCTTCCTGTAATCATTCCTTCCTTCCTTCCTTCCTTCCTTCCTTCCTTCCTTCCTTGCTTCCTTCCTTCCTGGAATCCTTGCTTCCTTCCTTCCTGGAATACTTTCTTCCTGGAATCCATCCTTTCTGGAATCCTTCCAGGAATCCTTCCTTCCTTTCTTCCTTCCTGGAATCCTTCCTTCCGTCCTGGAATCCTTCCTTCCTGGAATACTTCCTTCATGGAATCCCTCCTTCCTTCCTTCCTGGAGTCCTTCCTTCCTTCCTGGAATCCTTCCTTCCTGGAATCCTTCCTGGAATGCTTCCTTCCGTCCTGGAATCCTTCCTTCCTGGAATACTTCCTTCATGGAATCCTTCCTTCCTTCCTTCCTTCCTTCCTTCCTGGAGTCCTTCCTTATTTCCTGGAATCCTTCCTGTAATCATTCCTTCCTTCCTTCCTTCCTTCCTGGAATCCTTTCTTCCTTCCTTCCTGGAATCCTTGCTTCCTTCCTTCCTGGAATCCTTTCTTCCTGGAATCCATCCTTTCTGGAATCCTTCCAGGAATCCTTCCTTCCTTTCTTCCTTCCTGGAATCCTTCCTGCCATCCTGGAATCCTTCCTTCCTGGAATACTTCCTTCATGGAATCCTTCCTTCCTTCCTTCCTGGAGTCCTTCCTTACTTCCTGGAATCCTTCCTGTAATCATTCCTTCCTTCCTTCCTTCCTTCCTGGAATCCTTGCTTCCTTCCTTCCTGGAATCCTTTCTTCCTGGAATCCATCTTTCTGGAATCCTTCTAGGAATCCTTCCTTCCTTTCTTCCTTCCTGGAATCCTTCCTTCCTTCCGTCCTTCCTTCCTTCCTGGACTCCTTCCTTCATGGAATCCCTCCATGCTTCCTTCCTGGAATCCTTCCTTCCTTCCTGGAATCCTTCCCAGAATCATTCCTTCCTTCCTTCCTGGAATCCTTCCTTCCTTCATTCCTGGAATCCTTCCTTCCTTCCTTCCTGGAATCCTTCCTTCCTGGAATCCTTCCTTCCTGGAATCCTTCCTTCCTTCCTCGAATCCTTCCAGGAATCCTTCCTTCCGTCCTGGAATCCTTCCTTCCTTCCTTCCTGGAATCCTTCCTTCCTTCCTGGAAAACTTCCTTCCTTCCTGGAAGCCCTGCTTCCTTCCGGGAATCCTTCTTTCCTGGAATCCTTCCTGGAATCCTTCCTTCCTTCCTTCCTGGAACCCTTCCTTCCTTCCTTCCTGGAATCCTTCCTGGAATCTTTCCTTCATTCCTGGAATTCTTCCTTCCTTCCTTCCTGGAATCCTTCCTGGAATCCTTTCTTCCTGGAATCACTCCTTCCTGGAATCCCTCCTTCCTTCCTTCCTGGAATCCTTCCTTCCTGGAATTCTTCCTTCCTTTCTGGAATCCTTCCTTTTTGGAATCCTTCCTTCCTTCCTTCCTGGAATCAATCCTTCCTTCCTGGAATCCTTCCTTTCTTCCTGGAATCTTTATTGGAATCCTTCCTTCCTGGAATCCTTCCTTCCTGGAATCCCTCCTTCCTTCCTTCCTGGAATCCTTCCAGGAATCCTTCCTTCCTGGAATCCTTTCCGGAATCCTTCCTTCCTTCCTTCCTGGAATCCTTCCTTCCTTCCTTCCTGGAATCCTTCCTTCCTTACTTCCTTGAATCCTTCCTGGAATCCTTCCTTCCTGGAATCCTTCCTGGAATCCTTCCTTCCTGGAATCCTTCCTTCCTTCCTTCCTGTAATCCTTCCCTCCTTCCTGGAATCATTCCTTCCTGGAATACTTCCTTCCCGGAATCCCTCCCTCCTTCCTTCCTGGAATTCTTCCTTCCTTCCTGGAAACCTTCCTGGAATCATTCCAACCTTCCTGGAATCATTCCTTCCTTCCTTCCTTCCTTCGTGGAATCCTTGCTTCCTTCCTTCGTGGAATCCTTCATTCCTTCCATCATGGAATGCTTCCTGGAATCCTTCCTTCCTGGAATCCTTCCTTCCTGGAATCCTTCTTTCCTGGAATCCTTCCTTCCTTCCTTCCTGGAATCCTTCCCGTAATATTTCCTACCTTCCTGGAATCCTTCCTTCCTGGAATCCTTCTTTCCTGGAATCCTTCCTTCCTTCCTGGAATCCTTGCTTCCTTCCCTGCTACCTGGAATCCTTCCTTCCTGGAATCCTTCCTTCCTTCCCTCCCGGAATCCTGGCTTCCTTCCTGGAATCGTTGCTTCCTGGAATCCTTGCTTCCTGGAATGCTTGCTTCCTGGATTCCCTCCTTCCTTCCTTCCTGGAATCCTTCCTGGAATCCTTCATTCCTTCCTTACTTCCTGGAATCCTTCCGTCCTGGAATCCCTGTTTCCTTCCTGGAATCCTTCCTTCCTGGAATCTCTGCTTCCTGGAATCCTTGCTTCCTGGAATCCTTGCTTCCTGGAATCCTTCCTTCCTTCCTTCCTTCCTGGAATCCTTCCTTCCTGGAATGCTTCCCGGAATCCTTCCTGGAATCCTTCCTGGAATCCTTCCTGGAATCCTTCCTTCCGTCCTGGAATCCTTCCTTCCTTCCTTCCTGGAATCCTTCCTTCCTTCCTGGAAACCTTCCTTCCTTCCTGGAAGCCCTGCTTCCTTCCGGGAATCCTTCTTTCCTGGAATCCTTCCTGGAATCCTTCCTTCCTTCCTTCCTGGAACCCTTCCTTCCTTCCTTCCTGGAATCCTTCCTTTCTGGAATCCTTCCTTCTTGGAATCCTTCCTTCCTTCCTTCCTGGAATCAATCCTTCCTTCCTGGAATCCTTCCTTTCTTCCTGGAATCTTTATTGGAATCCTTCCTTCCTGGAATCCCTCCTTCCTTCCTTCCTGGAATCCTTCCAGGAATCCTTCCTTCCTGGAATCCTTCCTTCCTTCCTGGAATCCTCCTTCCTTCCTTCCTTCCTGGAATCCTTCCTTCCTTCCTTCCTGGAATCCTTCCTTCCTTCCTTCCTGGAATCCTTGCTTCCTTCCTTCCTGGAATCCTTCCTTCCTTCCTTCCTTGAATCCTTCCTGGAATCCTTCCTTCCTGGAATCCTTCCTGGAATCCTTCCTTCCTGGAATCCTTCCTTCCTTCCTTCCTGGAATCCTTCCCTCCTTCCTGGAATCATTCCTTCCTGGAATACTTCCTTCCCAGAATCCCTCCCTCCTTCCTTCCTGGAATTCTTCCTTCCTTCCTGGAAACCTTCCTGGAATCATTCCTTCCTTCCTTCCTTCCTTCGTGGAATCCTTGCTTCCTTCCTTCGTGGAATCCTTCATTCCTTCCATCATGGAATCCTTCCTGGAATCCTTCCTTCCTGGAATCCTTCCTGGAATCCTTCCTTCCTGGAATCCTTCACTCCTTCCTGGAATCCTTCCTTCCTGGAATCCTTCCTTCCGTCCTGGAATCCTTCCTTCCTGGAATACTTCCTTCATGGAATCCTTCCTTCCTTCCTTCCTGGAGTCCTTCCTTACTTCCTGGAATCCTTCCTGTAATCATTCCTTCCTTCCTTCCTTCCTTCCTTCCTTCCTTCCTTCCTTGCTTCCTTCCTTCCTGGAATCCTTGCTTCCTTCCTTCCTGGAATACTTTCTTCCTGGAATCCATCCTTTCTGGAATCCTTCCAGGAATCCTTCCTTCCTTTCTTCCTTCCTGGAATCCTTCCTTCCGTCCTGGAATCCTTCCTTCCTGGAATACTTCCTTCATGGAATCCCTCCTTCCTTCCTTCCTGGAGTCCTTCCTTCCTTCCTGGAATCCTTCCTTCCTGGAATCCTTCCTGGAATGCTTCCTTCCGTCCTGGAATCCTTCCTTCCTGGAATACTTCCTTCATGGAATCCTTCCTTCCTTCCTTCCTTCCTTCCTTCCTGGAGTCCTTCCTTATTTCCTGGAATCCTTCCTGTAATCATTCCTTCCTTCCTTCCTTCCTTCCTGGAATCCTTTCTTCCTTCCTTCCTGGAATCCTTGCTTCCTTCCTTCCTGGAATCCTTTCTTCCTGGAATCCATCCTTTCTGGAATCCTTCCAGGAATCCTTCCTTCCTTTCTTCCTTCCTGGAATCCTTCCTGCCATCCTGGAATCCTTCCTTCCTGGAATACTTCCTTCATGGAATCCTTCCTTCCTTCCTTCCTGGAGTCCTTCCTTACTTCCTGGAATCCTTCCTGTAATCATTCCTTCCTTCCTTCCTTCCTTCCTGGAATCCTTGCTTCCTTCCTTCCTGGAATCCTTTCTTCCTGGAATCCATCTTTCTGGAATCCTTCTAGGAATCCTTCCTTCCTTTCTTCCTTCCTGGAATCCTTCCTTCCTTCCGTCCTTCCTTCCTTCCTGGACTCCTTCCTTCATGGAATCCCTCCATGCTTCCTTCCTGGAATCCTTCCTTCCTTCCTGGAATCCTTCCCAGAATCATTCCTTCCTTCCTTCCTGGAATCCTTCCTTCCTTCATTCCTGGAATCCTTCCTTCCTTCCTTCCTGGAATCCTTCCTTCCTGGAATCCTTCCTTCCTGGAATCCTTCCTTCCTTCCTCGAATCCTTCCAGGAATCCTTCCTTCCTTCCTTCTTGGAATCCTTGCTTCCTTCCTTCCTGGAATCCTTGCTTCCTTCCTGGAATCCCTGCTTCATGGAGTCCTTGCTTCCTGGAATCCTTCCTTCCTTCGTTCCTGGAATTCTTGCTTCCTTCATGGAATCCTTCCTTCCTGGAATACTTGCTTCCTGGAATTCGTCCTTCCTGGAATCCTTCCTTCCTGGAATCCCTCCTTCCTGGAATCCTTCCTGGAATCCTTCCTTCTTTCCTGGATTCCTTCCTTCCTTCCTTCCTTCCTGGAATCCTTCCTTCCTTCCTGGAATCCTTCCTTCCGTCCTGGAATCCTTCCTTCCTTCCTTAAATCCTTCCTTCCTGGAATGCTTCCTGGAGTCCTTCCTTCTTGGAATACTTTCTTCTGTCCTTCTTGGAATACTTTCTTCCTTCCTTCCTGGGATCCTTCCTACCTTACTGGAATCCTTCCTTCCTTCCTTCCTGGAATCCTTCCTTCCCTCCTTCCTGGAATCCTTCGTTCCTTCCTGGAATCCTTCCAGGAATCCTTCCTGGAATCCTTCCTGGAATCCTTCCGGGAATCCTTCCTTCCTTCTTTCCTGGAATCCTTCCTGGAATACTTCCTGGAATACAACCTGGAATACAACCTGGAATCCTTCCTTCCTTCCTGGAATACTTCCTCCCTGGAATCCTTCCGACCTACCTTCCTTCCTTCCTGGAATCCTTCTTTCCTGGAATCACACCGGGAATCCTTCCTTCCTTCCTTCCTGGAATCCTTCCTGGAATGCTTCCTGGAATACTACCAGGAATCCTTCCTTCCTTCCGGGAATCCTTCCTACCTTCCTGGAATACTTTCTTCCAGGAATCCTTCCTTCCTGGAATCCTTCCTTCCTTCCTGGAATCCTTCCTGGAATACTTCCTTCCTGGAATCCCTCCTTCCTGGAATCCATCCTTCCTGGAATCCCTCCTGGAATACTTCCTTCCTGGAATCCCTCCTTCCTGGAATCCATCCTTCCTGGAATCCCTCCTTCCTTCCTTCCTGTAATCCTTCCTTCCTTGAATCCTTCCTTCCTTCCTGGAATCCTTCTTCCTGGAATCCTTCCTTCCTTCCTTCTTGGAATCATTTCTTCCTTCCTGGAATCCTTCCTTCCTTCCTGGAATCCTCGCTTCCTTCCTGGAATCGTTCCCAGAATCCTTCCGGGAATCCTTCCTTCCGGGAATCGTTTCCAGAATCCTTCCGGGAATCCTTCCTTCCTGGAATCCTTCCTGGAATCCTTCCTGGAATCCCTACTTCCGTCCTTCCTGGAGTCCTTGATTCCTTCCTGGAATGCTTCCCTCCTTCCTTCCTGATATCCCTACTTCCGTCCTTCCTGGAGTCCGTGCTTTCTTCCTGGAATCCTTGCTTCCTGCAATCCTTGCTTCCCAGAATCCTTCCTTCCTTCCTGGAATCCTTCCTTTCTTCCTTCTTGGAATCCTTCCTTCCTGGAATCTTTCCTTCCTGGAATCCTTCCTGTAATCCTTGATTCCTTCCTGGAATCCTTCCTTCTTGGAATCCTTCCTTCCTTCCTTCCTTCCTTCCTGGAATCCTTCCTTCCTTCCTTCCGCCCTTCTGGAAATCAATCCTTCCGTCCTGGAATCCTTCCTTCATTTCTGGAATCCTTCCTGGAATCCTTCCTTCATGGTATAATTCCTTCCTTCCTTCTTTCCTTCCTTCCTTCCTGGAATCCTTCCTTCCTTCCTGCCAGGAATGCTTCCTGGAATCCTTCCTTCCTGGAATCCTTCCTTCCTGGAATCCTTCATTCCTTCTTTCCTGCAATCCTTCCTGGAATCCTTCCTTCCTGGAATCCCTACTTCCATTCTTCCTGGAGTCCTTGCTTCCTTCCTGGAATCCTTCCCTCCTTCCTTCCTGGAATCCCTACTTCCCTCCTTCCTGGAGTCCTTGCTTCCTTCCTGGAATCCTTCCTTCCTTCCTGGAATCCTTCCTTCCTTCCTTCCTTCCTGGAATCCTAACTTCCTGGAATTCCTCCTTCCTTTCTGGAATCCTTCCTTCTTGGAACCCTTCCTTCCTTCCTTCCGGCAATCCTTCCTTCCTTCCTTCTGTCCTTCCGGAAATCAATCCTTCCGTCCTGGAATCCTTCCTTCATTTCTGGAATCCTTCCTGGAATCCTTCCTTCATGGAATAATTCCTTCCTTCCTTCTTTCCTTCCTTCCTTCCTTCCTGGAATCCTTCCTTCCTTCCTGCCAGGAATGCTTCCTGTAATCCTTCCTTCCAGGAATCCTTCCTTCCTGGAATACTTCCTGGAATCCTTCCAGGAATCCTTCCTTCCTTCCTTCCTGGAATCCTTCCTTCCATCCTGGAATCCTTCCTTCCTTCCTGGAATCCTTCCTTCCTGGAATCCTTCCTTCCTTCCTGGAATCCTTCCTTCCTTCCTGGAATCCTTCCTTCCTTCCTGGAATCCTTCCTTCCTGGAATCCTTCATTCCTTCCTGGATTCCTTCCTTCCTTCCTGGAATCCTTCTTTCCTGGAATCCTTCCTTCCTTCCTTCCTGGAATCCTTCCTTCCTTCCTTCCTGGAATCCTTCTTTCCTGGAATCCTTCCTTCCTTCCTGGATTCCTTCCTTCCTTCCTGGAACCCTTCCTTCCTTCCTTCCTGGAACCCTTCCTTCCTTCCTTCCTGGAATCCTTCCTTCCTTCCTTCCTTCCTGGAATCCTTGCTTCCTTCCTTCCTGGAATCCTTGCTTCCTTCCTTCCTGGAATCCTTCCTGGAATCCTTCCTTCCTGGAATCCTTCCTTCCTTCCTTCCTTCCTTCCTTCCTTCCTTCCTTCCTTCCTTCCTGGAATCCTTCCTTCCTGGAATCATTCTTTCCTGGAATCCTTCCTTCCTGGAATCATTCTTTCCTGGAATCCTTCCTTCCTGGAATCCTTCCGTCCTCCCTTCCTGGAATCCTTCTGTCCTTCCTTCCTGGAATCCTTCCTTCCTTCCTTCCTGGAATCCTACCTGGAATCCTTCCTGGAATCCTTGCTTCCTTCCTTCCTGGAATCCTTGCTTCCTTCCTGCAATCCTTCCTTCCGGGAATCCTTCCTTCCTCCCTTCCTGGAATCCCTCCTTGCTTCCTTCCTGGAATCCTTCCTTCCTTCCTGGAATCCTTCCTTCCTGGAATCCTTCCTGGAATCCTTCCTTCCTGGAATCCTTCCTGGAATCCTTCCTTCCATCCTGGAATCCTTCCTTCCTGGAATGCTTCCGTCCTTCCTTCCTGGAATCCTTCCTTCCTGGAATCCTTCCTGGAATCCTTCCTTCCATCCTGGAATCCTTCCTTCCTGGAATGCTTCCGTCCTTCCTTCCTGGAATCCTTCCTTCCTGGAATCCTTCCTTCCTTCCTGGAATCCTTCTTTCCTGGAATCCTTCCTTCCGTCCTTCCTGGAATCCGTCCTTCCTGGAATCCTTCCTTCCTATCTGGAATCCTTCCTTCCTTCCTGGAATCCTTCCTTCCTTCCTTCCTTCCTGGAATCCTTGCTGCCTTCCTGGAATCCTTCCTTCCTGGAATCCTTGCTACCGGGAATCCTTGCTTCCTGGAATCCTTCCTTCCTGCAATCCCTCTTTCCTTCCTTCCTGGAATCCTTCCTTCCTGGAATCCTTCCTTCCTTCCTGGAATCCTTCCTGGAATCCTTCCTGGTATCCTTCCTTCCTTCCTGGAATCCTTCCTGGAATCCCTCCTTCCTGGAATCCCTCCTTCCTGGAATCCCTCCTTCCTTCCTTCCTGGAATCCCTCCTTCCTTCCTGGAATCCTTCCTTCCTTTCTTTCTGGAATCCTTCCTTCCTGGAATCCTTGCTTCCTTCCTTCCTGGAATCCTTCCTTCCTTCCTGGAATTCTTCCTTCCTCCCTTCCTGGAATCCTTGCTTCCTTCCTGGAATCCTTCCTTCCTGGAATCCTTCCTTCCTGGAATCCCTCCTTCCTGGAATCCCTCCTTCCTGGAATCCCTCCTTCCTGGAATCCTTCCTTCCTTCCTTCCTGGAATCCTTCTTTCCTGGATTCCTTCCTTCCTGGAATCCTTCCTTCCTTTCTGGAATCCTTCCTTCTTGGAATCCTTCCTTCCTTCCTTCCTGGAATCCTTCTTTCCTTCCTTCCTGAAATCAATCCTTCCTTCCTGGAATCCTTCCTTCCTTCCTGGAATCCTTCCTGGAATCCTTCCTTCATGGAATCCTTCCTTTCTTCCTGGAATCTTTCCTGGAATCCTTCCTGGAATCCTGGAATCCTTCCTGGAATCCTTCCTGGAATCCTTCCTGGAATCCTTCCTGGAATCCTTCCTTCCTGGAATCCTTCCTTCCTGGATTCCTTCCTTCCTTCCTGGAACCCTTCCTTCCTTCCTTCCTGGAACCCTTCCTTCCTTCCTTCCTGGAATCCTTCCTTCCTTCCTTCCTTCCTGGAATCCTTGCTTCCTTCCTTCCTGGAATCCTTGCTTCCTTCCTTCCTGGAATCCTTCCTGGAATCCTTCCTTCCTGGAATCCTTCCTTCCTTCCTTCCTTCCTTCCTTCCTTCCTTCCTTCCTGGAATCCTTCCTTCCTGGAATCATTCTTTCCTGGAATCCTTCCTTCCTGGAATCCTTCCGTCCTCCCTTCCTGGAATCCTTCTGTCCTTCCTTCCTGGAATCCTTCCTTCCTTCCTTCCTGGAATCCTACCTGGAATCCTTCCTGGAATCCTTGCTTCCTTCCTTCCTGGAATCCTTGCTTCCTTCCTGCAATCCTTCCTTCCGGGAATCCTTCCTTCCTCCCTTCCTGGAATCCCTCCTTGCTTCCTTCCTGGAATCCTTCCTTCCTTCCTGGAATCCTTCCTTCCTGGAATCCTTCCTGGAATCCTTCCTTCCTGGAATCCTTCCTGGAATCCTTCCTTCCATCCTGGAATCCTTCCTTCCTGGAATGCTTCCGTCCTTCCTTCCTGGAATCCTTCCTTCCTGGAATCCTTCCTGGAATCCTTCCTTCCATCCTGGAATCCTTCCTTCCTGGAATGCTTCCGTCCTTCCTTCCTGGAATCCTTCCTTCCTGGAATCCTTCCTTCCTTCCTGGAATCCTTCTTTCCTGGAATCCTTCCTTCCGTCCTTCCTGGAATCCGTCCTTCCTGGAATCCTTCCTTCCTATCTGGAATCCTTCCTTCCTTCCTGGAATCCTTCCTTCCTTCCTTCCTTCCTGGAATCCTTGCTGCCTTCCTGGAATCCTTCCTTCCTGGAATCCTTGCTACCGGGAATCCTTGCTTCCTGGAATCCTTCCTTCCTGCAATCCCTCTTTCCTTCCTTCCTGGAATCCTTCCTTCCTGGAATCCTTCCTTCCTTCCTGGAATCCTTCCTGGAATCCTTCCTGGTATCCTTCCTTCCTTCCTGGAATCCTTCCTGGAATCCCTCCTTCCTGGAATCCCTCCTTCCTGGAATCCCTCCTTCCTTCCTTCCTGGAATCCCTCCTTCCTTCCTGGAATCCTTCCTTCCTTTCTTTCTGGAATCCTTCCTTCCTGGAATCCTTGCTTCCTTCCTTCCTGGAATCCTTCCTTCCTTCCTGGAATTCTTCCTTCCTCCCTTCCTGGAATCCTTGCTTCCTTCCTGGAATCCTTCCTTCCTGGAATCCTTCCTTCCTGGAATCCTTCCTTCCTGGAATCCCTCCTTCCTGGAATCCCTCCTTCCTGGAATCCCTCCTTCCTGGAATCCTTCCTTCCTTCCTTCCTGGAATCCTTCTTTCCTGGATTCCTTCCTTCCTGGAATCCTTCCTTCCTTTCTGGAATCCTTCCTTCTTGGAATCCTTCCTTCCTTCCTTCCTGGAATCCTTCTTTCCTTCCTTCCTGAAATCAATCCTTCCTTCCTGGAATCCTTCCTTCCTTCCTGGAATCCTTCCTGGAATCCTTCCTTCATGGAATCCTTCCTTTCTTCCTGGAATCTTTCCTGGAATCCTTCCTGGAATCCTGGAATCCTTCCTGGAATCCTTCCTGGAATCCTTCCT
This sequence comes from Cinclus cinclus, assembly GCF_963662255.1. Lineage (NCBI taxonomy): Eukaryota > Metazoa > Chordata > Aves > Passeriformes > Cinclidae > Cinclus > Cinclus cinclus. Next base: position 32,953,626 of record NC_085051.1, read on the forward strand.
GGAATCCTTCCTGGAATCCTTCCTGGAATCCTTCCTTCCTGGAATCCTTCCTTCCTGGATTCCTTCCTTCCTTCCTGGAACCCTTCCTTCCTTCCTTCCTGGAACCCTTCCTTCCTTCCTTCCTGGAATCCTTCCTTCCTTCCTTCCTTCCTGGAATCCTTGCTTCCTTCCTTCCTGGAATCCTTGCTTCCTTCCTTCCTGGAATCCTTCCTGGAATCCTTCCTTCCTGGAATCCTTCCTTCCTTCCTTCCTTCCTTCCTTCCTTCCTTCCTTCCTTCCTGGAATCCTTCCTTCCTGGAATCATTCTTTCCTGGAATCCTTCCTTCCTGGAATCATTCTTTCCTGGAATCCTTCCTTCCTGGAATCCTTCCGTCCTCCCTTCCTGGAATCCTTCTGTCCTTCCTTCCTGGAATCCTTCCTTCCTTCCTTCCTGGAATCCTACCTGGAATCCTTCCTGGAATCCTTGCTTCCTTCCTTCCTGGAATCCTTGCTTCCTTCCTGCAATCCTTCCTTCCGGGAATCCTTCCTTCCTCCCTTCCTGGAATCCCTCCTTGCTTCCTTCCTGGAATCCTTCCTTCCTTCCTGGAATCCTTCCTTCCTGGAATCCTTCCTGGAATCCTTCCTTCCTGGAATCCTTCCTGGAATCCTTCCTTCCATCCTGGAATCCTTCCTTCCTGGAATGCTTCCGTCCTTCCTTCCTGGAATCCTTCCTTCCTGGAATCCTTCCTGGAATCCTTCCTTCCATCCTGGAATCCTTCCTTCCTGGAATGCTTCCGTCCTTCCTTCCTGGAATCCTTCCTTCCTGGAATCCTTCCTTCCTTCCTGGAATCCTTCTTTCCTGGAATCCTTCCTTCCGTCCTTCCTGGAATCCGTCCTTCCTGGAATCCTTCCTTCCTATCTGGAATCCTTCCTTCCTTCCTGGAATCCTTCCTTCCTTCCTTCCTTCCTGGAATCCTTGCTGCCTTCCTGGAATCCTTCCTTCCTGGAATCCTTGCTACCGGGAATCCTTGCTTCCTGGAATCCTTCCTTCCTGCAATCCCTCTTTCCTTCCTTCCTGGAATCCTTCCTTCCTGGAATCCTTCCTTCCTTCCTGGAATCCTTCCTGGAATCCTTCCTGGTATCCTTCCTTCCTTCCTGGAATCCTTCCTGGAATCCCTCCTTCCTGGAATCCCTCCTTCCTGGAATCCCTCCTTCCTTCCTTCCTGGAATCCCTCCTTCCTTCCTGGAATCCTTCCTTCCTTTCTTTCTGGAATCCTTCCTTCCTGGAATCCTTGCTTCCTTCCTTCCTGGAATCCTTCCTTCCTTCCTGGAATTCTTCCTTCCTCCCTTCCTGGAATCCTTGCTTCCTTCCTGGAATCCTTCCTTCCTGGAATCCTTCCTTCCTGGAATCCCTCCTTCCTGGAATCCCTCCTTCCTGGAATCCCTCCTTCCTGGAATCCTTCCTTCCTTCCTTCCTGGAATCCTTCTTTCCTGGATTCCTTCCTTCCTGGAATCCTTCCTTCCTTTCTGGAATCCTTCCTTCTTGGAATCCTTCCTTCCTTCCTTCCTGGAATCCTTCTTTCCTTCCTTCCTGAAATCAATCCTTCCTTCCTGGAATCCTTCCTTCCTTCCTGGAATCCTTCCTGGAATCCTTCCTTCATGGAATCCTTCCTTTCTTCCTGGAATCTTTCCTGGAATCCTTCCTGGAATCCTGGAATCCTTCCTGGAATCCTTCCTGGAATCCTTCCTGGAATCCTTCCTGGAATCCTTCCTGGAATCCTTCCTTCCTGGAATCCTTCCTTCCTGGAATCCTTCCTTCCTTCCTGGAATCCTTCCTGGAATCCTTCCTGGAATCCTTCCTGGAATCCTTCCTGGAATCCTTCCTTCTTTCGCCAGGCTGATTACAGTAGAGTTTTGGAATTATAAAGATTTTGGGTAACGTTTAAATACTTTTGAACCCAGCCTGGAGCTTTTACTAGTAGCCAGCATGTCGCTGCATATGGTTTAGGTCTTGTTTAAGGTCAGATAATTAATTAAGAACATAATGAAGAGCTCTGACCAAATACTGGATTTATCCGAGTGGTAGGGTGTGTGGGATAGTATGGGCAATTTTCTGGGTGCGCTCCTCCAATGTATTTGAACCTCTCCTCTGAATAAGTGTTTTTACCTCAGCCCTTCCTTCCCTTACACTGAGCTCCAATTAAGGCTCCAATCCAGTACTACTCCAATTAGGTGTAGTACTGCCCAATTTAAATGGAAAACCACAAGCTGGTTCCTCTCCACCCCCATCCTTCTAGTGGGAAACAGGAAGAAATTATGGGTTGAGATAAAAGCAATTTGCTGAAAACAGCAAGGAAATAACAAACAGTAACAAAATTTAAACAAAAGTTTACAAAGAAAGGGTGATTTACATTCAAAAATGCTCACCAAGCCCAGGACAATGATGGATAAACAACGGTGGACAGCTCCTCTGCACTCCACGCTTTCCCCTGACCGCAGGCCATGTCCACCTTCTTCTTGGCAGTGACCCTTCCTTGTGCCCCCCAGCGATGAGGTGAAGTGCAGCAACCTACAGCTACTGCAAATAAATTAAACTTATCCTGGCTGAAACCAGGTCACATGGCTGTCGTGCAGTTCAACTGCAAATCAACGTAGTCTGTGTTGGTTTTGTTCCATGAAAGAAAAGGGTTGTTTGCAGTCAAATGATAGGAAAAGACTGATATCTTCAGAGATATATCTAAGAATAAGGTAATGCCAGATTGAAGAGAGAGTTTCAGAAATTTCTTGCATTTAAAGCCAATGAAAGGAGAAGACAGCAGCCAAAATTCTTCATACAGAATATATGGCCCAATTCATTGCCCACAAAAAAATAATATTGGTGCTAATAGAAGTTTTTCTCAATTAAGGAGTGCAGAATTGAGAGGCAGGTCTTGAGAGAGTGCAAGTGGTTAAATGGAGGAATGCACTTACAAAAAAGTAAGTACTTAATTAAGTACTTGTACAGTTTGACTACTGTAATTTTGTGGTGGTGAGGTGATTTGTTGGTTGAAAATGATGAGGACTATGGTGCAGTGATTTAAGAAGTTCTATTGGTATTCACTGGTGCTAAAGGTAAATATATTTGTGAAGTTGAGCACAAACCAAAACAGCTGTTGTGAAGAAAGCGGGTTGATTGCATCCATCACTGAACAGATGTGCATCCTTTCTTTGTGAAAGATCTGGCTTTAAATAAAACTACTCTTCACATCTAGACACAGGTCCTAATTTCTTTTTGTGGCTGTCTAATATTAACATCCTGCTTTAAAACTGTGCTCTTGCTAACTTCCCAGACTTGCATCAGTCTTTTGAAAAAGTTTTATTTTTCATGATTGAAAATTCACACATTCATTTTTAATCAGGGGAAACAAATATATTTCCTCCTAAGAAGTGAGCTAACAACAGAATATGCAAGGAAATGCTCCTTTATTATTTTATTTGTGGGCTGATTGTTTGATTTTGTTCTGGCCAAAAAAAAAAAAAGATGAAAAAAAGAAAAAGAGTAGAAGTTAATATATTTTGCAACTGGTGAACTGAATTTGTATTTCCACTGCTGAGAGCCAAAATGTGATGAGAAGTAAGAACACCAAGCTAGGGCTCTTGGAACCCCTCGAAATAAGTAACACAGGCAAGTTAGTAGTCTGTACGTCTCTTTGTACCCCATGATCTTCTGAGTCAAAAGTCTGAGCTCTTGGGGCACACTTACTGCTCAGATTACCCAGACACTCTTGACCTTCCCGTTGGCATGTTTCCTGATATATATCAAGCATGGAAAGCTGTAGAGCTCTGACTCAAGGCAGCACTTGTAGACTTATGGCTTTGGAAACCCTGATGTATCTGTGGCTAAAACCTTCCATAAACCAATAAATAAACAAGGCTAAGACATGTGTTCAGGCATTATTTAGCAATTATTTAGACTGTTTAATTGTAGATAAGATCCCTGGCATGGTTTTAGTCCAAGAAAACTGCAGTTTCCTAGTCATGATCTGGGCAAGGTTCAGGAATCACATTAGGCCAGGGAACAGAGAGCATGCTGGACATTGTGGTGGATGAGAAATTATTCTAGTAGAAGAGAGGGAGTTTGGTTTCATAAACACATACCATGCCATGGTGTTTGGTTTAAAGGCCAGAGAGCAGTTATTTAAGAGTTTGGTTTAATAATGTGTCATAGCTTCAAGGTATCCCATCACATCTAGATTTTGCAGAGTTTGCCTGTCATGTTTTGCAGGTGTTGTGGCTTAACCAAAGCCAGGATGGCAGTTTTCCAGGATCTGCAGCTCTGGGTTGACTTTGCCAAAGGGGCTGCCACAGATTTAGGACAGAAGGTTTCACTGTCTTGGGATAGATTGCCTGTAGTAAAAACACTCCACATAACAGGGTTGTCCTAGGACTATGATAATCTAACATTTCAAATATATACCTGCTCTCCATACTATATCTTCCCCACTCCATACCAAGTATGACCCTGCTGATGCTCTGTAAAATGGTACTTTGATGATGTTTCTTTATTTATATCAGAGTTTATTAAGTTAATTATTTGATTGCAAAATATGAAGTTCAAGTATGTATTCATATATAAGAGCTGAGTTTTTTATGGGATGTACAAAAATGTCTTATTTTCATAAACTTCAAGATGCTATACCAACTCTTATCAAGACTTTCACACTTGCCACATAAGGTATTTAATTTATCTTAGAGACGTAAGTGAAACTGTATAATTTCAAAGGGTTCAGATAAAGGTTGCTTTTGCCTGTCTATCTGCCTTTTTCATTTTCAAAAAAAAGCAGAGCAAATGAAAATAAGCCACTAGAATATTCAAATTCAGTTAAGCGAGTGAAGGTCAAGGTTTGCATCCCTACAGCATTTTTGTTATAGAAATAAACATTCATGTTTATAATTTATTACCTGAGAACAATCTAGTGATATATTTTTCTTTAATCTCATCATTCTTTCTACTGAAGATCTGAATTTTGGACAGTACAATAAAGCTTTTCAATATAGTATTTTAAGACTCTGCAATCCTTTACTTGTCTATCTCAGTCAGTCTTGGTAGCTTTAGCGTTCGCAAGACATAGTGGTAATACTACTTATGTGGTCCCAATCCATGGTTACCTTCATGAGATTGTAATATGGTGCTGTGGATTTAAAATGCATTTCAGATCCATAAAAGTAACATATTCATCTGGCAGGATTTTAAGCAAAGGCTGTTTGTCTGGTATATAGAATGTTCCCTGTAATATTTGTTCATCTTCAAAGGAAGATTGCCAGAGTTCATTCTTAGTAATGGAGGTAGGAATGAGTAAAATCACACCCCAAGGCTCAAAGACATTATTTTATGCCATATGTCTTTTAAGACTCTGAGCAATCTAGGTATCATTAGAACTGTTTTCCTATGAGAGTAGTAGTACTCTATCACACACACAGACCCAAGAGCCCTGTGTATGAGCTTTGGTATGACTAGGTGCACCATTCAAAATATAAAATGTGGGATAAATCCCACAAGTATGTTCTTCACTGCCCCCCTGTTTGAATTTATCTAAGGATTTTATGTCAGAAAATTTTCTGTCAGCTACTGGACTCTGCAAAGCAAGCACTATTCCTCAGGTTCTTGCAGCATCAGCTAGCATAAATAAACTTTGTATCATTTACTCTTATAGAAATTCACCAACTAATTACCACCACTTGAAAATTTGTTTCACCTTATTTTTCATGAGTGGAAATTCAGCAATAAGGCCTGTCTGTGACTTGGTTAGCACACAGCCAGGGTTTAACTGGAAACAGGAGCTGATGTAGACCAGTGGACTGTATTCTGAGATGCTCAGGCCAGACTATATTTTTTCCTCTTCCTGAAAGTTTCCTGTGATGGAGGACTAACACTTCCAATATGTTGGCACATCATTTGGGCTGGAAGTAGAAAATAGAATATAAAGTATTCAAGATTGCTTCTTTTGGTTTTGCTACTGTTATATCTGCTTTCAGAGATGCAGAAAAAGTAGGATTCCTGGGAAGACCTTGAGTAAAATATGGATTCTTTTTCTTCTGATTCTTGCTTCTAGGCAAGGTATTGGAGTTTGGAAGTGATATTTTTTGTTGTTGTTTTCAGGGAAAAAAAGTTAATTACTTTTCTCTGTTTTAAATAAATGAATTTTTAAAATAATTACAAGTGTTCTTTAGGATTCGAAATCTTGAGGGAAGACTTGCAGTCTTACAATGACTTACTTTCATTAACTGAGGTTCTTAAATAGCAAGTGAAAATGATTCAATCTTAAGGCAGTGTTTCACAAATGATTTTGTGTTGCCTCCACTTTCAAAGGATCTTCCATTCCCATGAAAAAGTATATAAGGCATGCCACTTGCTTTTCAGAAAGTGGGGCAAGAGAGTCAAGTCTTGTCCCATAGTTCAGAAAATCCTAGAATATTGTCTTAGGCCACGTGGGAATTATCTCATGATAATGACCATTGGAGTGAAAAAAAATGGTCATTCTAAAAGACAGCAATTTTATTTACCTGTAAAAATAACTAGCATTTTTGAAAGCAATACACCATACAGTTTTATCTTTAAAGCGAAGGGGAAAAATTATGAAGTTGGACATAACCTGTGAAATTAAATAGAGTTAGGAGGGCAAAGTGGAAGAATTAAACTATCTCCTTAAAAAAAACCTGCTTTGAACAAATGTCATCTACAAACTATGCTTACAGGCATTTAAACTCACTAGCAGATGCTGACATGATAGACTGTTACTTTTGCTGCTCTAGTCAACACAGGAACAAATTACCATGGTGCTCTACATCTTTGATTCCTGTCTTTGCTTTGGTGCTGATAAGAGTTTAAGCTCCCTGGGCCCCAGTTGTTAGTCATTTTATATTAATTCATAGCTTCCTCCTCATTCTTTTTGTAAGTTAAATTCGATATTGTGTTAGGTGAAATTTGCTTTATGATAATGGTGGTAATAAAGACCGATGGCGTCTTTACTTAATGGAGCTATTTTGTGAATCTGTATCAAGCTTTTCTTATTGTGCCAAGAGCAGAGCATCTGTGATTATTGCAGTGTAGTTTGAAGCACTCAATTTGAGACAGACAAGTTCTGCTTTTGGCTGCCTAAGTAAAATTCTCTTTCTATTCCCTAGAAGTCATATGTCTGCAGTGGAAAACAGTATTTGACCCCACAACATTGAGGTTGACCATCAGGGCCACAACAAGAAGTTACTTGGAGAGGAACTGTGAATCAGTTAGTTCTCTTTTTCAAGACATAGTGAGCTTTAAGCTGTGGTTAGAATTTTCAAATATTCTTTTGCAGCGTTCATCCAACAACAGCATTTCTAATTCCATGAAATTTTGTCAAAGTACATTCTATTCTGCACTTCTTACATGAGTGCAATGGAAACTCGGAACTCAGGAAAGAAGGCTGTAGCTCACTAGGCTAGGATTTGTCTAGGGAAGAGGGTTTAAAAACATGTCCTGTAAAAATGGTCTAGGAAATCTTCCCTGCAGGTAGAAACTTTCAAGTTCTTCTTTCATTTCATCTAGGATAATAGTATTCCATCCTAGAAATCTGTGATATCCTAGATGGTGATTGAAAACAGAACAATGTGAGGGTCCCCAGCAACATCAGTTGGGTGAGCTGATGTAACACTTGGTTTTAAAATTTATTTTAGATAATTTTCCTCATCATGAAAGGTCAGTGTACTGATGTTACTGCCTAGACTGAATATTAACAGTAAAATAATTATTAATCAATGTAGTCCATGACTTATTATTTTCCTATATTAATAATTATGAAAAAATATTATGGAAAACATATTAACTAACCCCCCCCAGAACAATTAAAATATTTTATGGACATATTATTAAAATCTCCTTATTACTTATATCCTTATTATTATTCCTCATTACATTATTCTTTCTGATTTTTTTTTTCATTCAACAGATCTTCCTTAGATAGGGTTTTTTTAACTAAATAAAAATTGCAAGATTATATTTTAAAAACATCAATCCTTTTATTACAAGCATTGTTTAGTTGAAAGATCAGTAACTGCACTAAGACATACAACCATTTATTTAGGAATCTTCCAAGTTTGCTCTGCAATACAGGAAATGGTATTAGAAGGGGTCTTTGTCCTCTCGATTTGTAGCCCTTTTCATGGGAAATCATGTCATTACTTATGACAGTAGATGGTGGCAAACATGACTTTATGTTACAGAGGCCCAGGATAAACAAGAGAACTTGACCTAGCTTTTTTTTGCTTTGCTGTGCTTCTCTCTCTCTTTTTTTTTTTTCTTCCCCAGAATCTTTGTGCTAAATGGGTTGAAGTAGATTTGGTTTTTACTTCCCAAAGAGGATTCAATGTGACATGTTATGGGAAGCTCTGGCAGAAATACGTGGTAAGTAGGTCACAACAGCTCTGTTGATTAACATATTGGTGATTTAAAACCACAGTATCAGTTATAAAGTGGTGAATGGAATGGATAACATAAAATCTTGTGTATTTATTGGGAGAAGGAATTTTTACAGCATGAGACCAAGCTGAGTAACCATGCGTACTAGCAATATATTTATTTTTCTTAAAACCGTAACCCTCTCATGAAATGTTTTTAGCCCTCAGCTTAGCCTGAGGCAAAATCCAAGGAAAGTAGCCTAAAGCTCATGATGAATGTTTACTGACTTTTGTGGTCAGTGTTTCTCAGGAGTAAATTGTAAAGAGCACATGAGCTACACTTTATGTTTCCAGCTTCAGGCTGTGGAAAAGAGTTGGAGGAAAAGGTATGCCATTTAAAATTACCCCCGAATTATGTTCACAAAATATACTTCACCTTTTCACAGCTGTGCATACTAAAAATTCCTTAAATATTGCATTTCCTACTAGGAAGTCAAATGCACCTACCTCATGTGGTTTAAATAAAATAAGAAGCAGGTTAATTTAGCAAGCAAGACAGATAATTCAACATGAAAATCTAGGGGCTGAGAAATGATCTTGGGAATTTCTGGGTGAACCTTGAGATTTGGCACAAGGTAGGTGTGCAGCAATACCTTCTCTAGATTACCAGCCAAATGTGCATTTCTTTTTTCCTACTGTCTTTATTCATGTTTCAGCAGCTTGCCACAAGCAATATGCCAAGCTCATACAAAAACCTGTCTGCGTAGCACACGAATGTGTGCATACAAACACACAAACACCGTTCATTTCTGAAGATTCCATGCAACCTTAATAAAAAACTGCTTTCTGGAGTAGGGAATATATTGAGCTGCACTTGCACAAGCTCTTTGCTGAACAGAGGACTTTTACAAAATACAGTTACAAGATTTTCTGCTGTGACTGCCGTGGTTATGATTATTTCCACAGTTTGGTATTTTTCCGTATTCGTTTTAGAGTCATGCATATCAAATAAACTGTCACTAGATGTAGAAGTCAGTATTAATAATCTCTTTCCACATAACACCAACGTGTATGCATGTTATACTTACCTGTACAAGACTCTGAGAAAATTTGGATAGCATATCAGAGTAGATGTGAAGTTTAAAGTTCAAGTATGATAACTCTGCAGTGATTGGCTGAAAACACACAACCTTATTCCAGACAACAATGAATTTTTTTGATTAGATGTCCATCAGTGCAAGCTGTCTAGTTTTAAAATTATTAAATTTTGTTCCAATGTCAACTATGATAAAATTCCAAATATAATTTTTAAATACTTTTAAATAATAATTTTAAAATTTACATTTTTTTAAATTTGAAAACAAGAGGCAAAACAACAACTGATTTGAAAGCTGTAATCTGAAAGTGAATAAATTATGTATTTTTTTCCTTTGCATCAGGTAAAATCAGAAATCACTTCCAGTCAGATCATCACAGATGAATAGCACACTGATCTGCATAACTAAGAAATAAAAACATTGACATTAATTAGAACTGGCTTCTGGAATTATTTTATTTTTAAGTACACAAAGCAAAAAAACCACAGAACACTGACCAAAATAGGTCCATCTATATATTTAAATTGTAATTCCAACACTGGAAACTATCTTACTCAAATTTGAGGGAATGACAAATGTTAGCATACATTCAGCTGCAGTGTGTCAGTTCCCTTTAGAAGAAATTTCCTTTTCAGACACCTAAAATTTCATATTATATATAATAAGGCCCGATTCTGTTTTTTTTGAGTGTAGACATTCTGTCTAGTAGAGTCTTCTAACCAAGTAGCAGAAGAAATTAGTATAATAGTAGTAAAGCAATCTCCATAGTTAATTACAAGTCAGTTATAGTAAAGGGGCTCAGATAAAGAATATATATTTTAACATATATGCATCTATATACCTGTAAATTCATATTAAATATATAATTCCATGTATATGAATATTTAGGAACTCTTATTGGCTACTTATGAATCCTCAATTTTTTCAATACTCTTTGTTTTTTTTTCATAAATTAATTTTCTTGTAGTTAATACAAAATCATGAGTATAATCTTAATTTTGACCTCTTCAGCCTCACTCTATTCCCCATTTACAGATACCACTGAGTGATTTTTTTTGGTTTTTTTGGTTGGTTGGTTGGTTGATTTTTTTGCTTTAAATATTTGTGAGCATTTGGAGAGTTAAATATTTTGGGAGTTTGTAAATCACCCCTGTGGACTCCAGTGTAATCCAGCAACATGTAAACACTGGTACAGCAACCAAATGCATCCTCAATATGTAGTGCCTCATTTAGCTATGACTGACAGGTTCAAAATGCTACTGAATCAGAAATGACAGATACAATAATGGCCAGCACAGGAGATTCACAAATCAGTTTTTCCTGGGAGCATCATCTGCAATGGATGTTCCTATATACCTAATATGGGAATATCTAATTACAATTTTCATTTGTTAAAACAAGGGAAAATATTGATAGAATAAAATAGAAATCCCCAAAGAACCGGGCCCAGATGTTCTTCATAGTGATTTTAGCCTGAGGAAAGTTTGGGGAACAGAAGTGACTAGAGGCTATGGGTAAATTTTCTGGGTGGTATGCAAAGAATTACATATATAATTCCAGCTGTTCTTAATGGGATGGAATCATGATTATAATAATGATTCCTTATGTATCCAGTTGAAAAATTGCCCACAAACTTTCAAATAATTAATTTTCATATGACCTTGCTTCTTCAGGTAGAAACATTCAATGAATTAGGAGCAACCAAGACAGACTAGGTCTTTTCTACCTACTTGTAGAACAGCAAAAAGATTTAAATCTAAATCTGCCACTGTAATGTTGGTGGCATTCCATTATCCTGGCCTGGGGCATTGTTTGAATAAGTAAAATTCTAACTAATTTGAGATTTTTGACCAGACAGAGATCACTACAGGCCTAGTGATTACATCTTTCTTTATTTGATGAGACATAGCATTTGAAAAGACCTCCTAAGTCATTATGCCAAGTTCCACTTGCTAGTACAGGCAAATATGTCATATAAAATTAATATCAATCATATAATTCAAAACTCTCTTAATATGCAAGGGGTTTATTTGCCCTCCCCGTGATATAAAAATAGCACAAAAACAAGAGTTAGGTCTTTAGAAGAAAGCTTCACAGAACTGTTTGCATTGAAATAAATAAAGCTGCAAATGCTGAATTTCTGTCTTGGAAAGGCACCACTGACAAATAGTAGAGAAACACAAACCCACATCTGTACCTTGCATTTCTCTCTCTATTATTTGTGTCATGTGTGAAGGTGTTTTTCCTGATCCTTCCACTTCTGTTGCCATTAATTTGCATTCTGAAAAACAGTTTTTGCTGAAAAGTTAGGGACCATAAATTGGTTCTTTATGACCCTTCTAGTTCATTTGGTTATGGAGTGAAACAAGATTCAGCCTGAAAAGGAAAAGCAGCTGAGAGTGACAGTGAATTTCATAAAGGGCATAAAAGAGACTGCAAGGAAAAGCCTGAATCCTCCCCCATCTCTGCTTCTGAGTTATTAGGCCACATCTCACTCAAAAGATTAAACATTTTATCTCACAGGTCATTCCATTTTATTGCAGTGTTGCCTTTAGCAATGCTATAGTTAAGGTTCTGTCAGTGTTTCTATTATAGGCCCCTATTTTCTGGAATTTATAACTTAGGGCTAGAAATTCCCTCTGGGTTCAAACTTGGAAAAATCATGGTAGATGTTTTTTTCCAGCAGAGAATTTCCCCCCCATACAGTCTCCACTTTGTAGTCTATTTTTAAAGCAAATGGGAATGCCACAACCATTTGCTTATAGTTTTAAAACAAACTTCTACCTGAATCGAAGGAATTTCAAAAAGTATTTATTACTTAATGAAAAAATGAGTGGCAGTGTGATCTGAGAATCAATGAAATATTAGAAATGCAAAATGGACACTCTGCATGTGTGCATGCATGAACGTCTGTGCATGTGAGCATCTGTGCACGCCCACATAGTCTTGGATTTTTCCACGACATTTTATTGAGTGCTGTGTTTCAAATGAAGACTCATCAGCTAGTGAACTCCCAGTGAAATTAATTCCACACTATTACATACACAGATGGCATTCAAAAACTATTGCATACAGGTATGTTCAACTACATTCATCAACTCACTCCTATGTATTTAAAGTGGATATTCTTAATTTAAAACCGTTTAAAATCTCACAGAACTACACCAACAACAAAAGAAACTGAGGTGACTATATAAATTGCTTTGCAATAAGTTTCTCTCAAGTTCAAAATGAAAGCAACAAGTCCAAAATGACTCAGAAGTGAAGAAAAAGATTTAGTTGAGTGTAGTTTAATTGGTTTGCTTCTTTCTTATGTTAAAACTTGGCTTATTTTTTAAAAAAAATCTCAATAAACAGGTCAGCTTCTGAATAGTGAAATGAATAATGTGTTGAGGCAGCCAAGATGTCATTATTTGATATATATCAATAAGCCCTGATTGCCATAGCTGCTGGTCTATGGGCAGATTAGGGCTGGTTTGTGAGAGCTGCTGCCCCTCTTTGGACAGACTGAACTGCTGCAATGCCTTGAAGGTGGACTCTGGGATGGGAGGTGAGTGCCACAGGCAGGGTCAGCTCTGGGGCTGTACAGGAGGCTGGATGATGTGAAAGCTGGATGCAGATGCCCTCTGCCCAGGCTGGAGAAGCCTGTGGTTCCCATGAGCAGCTGTTGCTGCCATATGTGACCATATGGGTCTCCTGATCTGGAAAAGCTCAAGCAATGTGCCATTGGGAATCTCATGAAGTTTAACAAGACCAAGTGCACGGCACTGCGCCTGGGTTGGGACAATCCCTGGTATCAACACAGGCTGGCAATGGTCACATTGAGAGCAGCCTCATCCCTGGAAATGTTCAAGGGATAGGGCTCTGAGCAACCTGTTCTAGTGAAAGCTGTCCCTGCCCATGGCAAGGGGGTTGAAACTGGATGTCACTCAAACCATTCTGTGATTCTCTGTCAAGGTCTTTATGAAGGACTGCGAAACACATGAATGAATAAAGTAATGGTGGAGGAAGAAGAAAGAAAAAGTAAGCCAGCTCCTTACAACTACATTTATGGGCAGCTGTAGTCATCACATTTTTAAACTGAGCTATTCTTCATAATAAAAATACATACAAAAAGGGGAAAAAAGGATGTGAAAGGGGCTAAGTAGTTAAGGAAACTGTGTTCCTTCTATTTTTAGCTCAGTGGTTCAAAACCAGCATAGATCAGTAGTGATTGAAAATTGTTTCCATCTGTTTTGTTTGTTTCATAAAATCTTCTGATGATGTTGATGCATTTACTACTGCACAGTTCACTACACCATGAGCTTCCTCCACAGCTAACACTAAGTGACAACTTTAAAATTTCAGAGGATAGGAGGACATGAAGAATGGACTAATCCCTCTCTTCATCCCCTGGTGTTGCCCAAGCAGAATTAAAACAGATGGTTTGGATGGCGTAAAAACATGCATATTGCTTCTGCTCTCACTTAGCTCACAGTAGGCCTCTTATTCCAACATATCTTAGGAAAATTAAAGTTGGTGTAAAGTAAAAGAAACATGGTGTGGTGAGTCAGTGGAGGAAAGTCCTGCTATGCTAAACCAAATGCACTTTTTTACATGGGTTTTACTTCCATAAGTTCATTAATACAGGTGTTTACCATCTCCAAGGGATACTCTGGCAAGGCACTGCTAGTAATTGGAATCACTCTGCAATACGGGTAGTATATGGTATGCAAGTGCTTCTATTATGTCTCCTGTGAGCAGCAGAAGAGAGAATAGAATCCTGCATGAACACTACCATAGGAAATTCACTGCAGTCTTTCATATTACAGCCATCACATTATTTTCAAATTCTAAACTGCAGTATTACTACCTGAGGAACCAAGATTAGGATGACCTTAGCCAAGATCACAATATATCAACTGCATCAGTCTAATATCTGTAAAACTGATATAATTAATGTTGAGATAGGGATGTAGACACTGTTGTTCTCAACATGCTTTATGGGGAGCTATGTCAAATTTAAACAAAAAGTAAAACACAGATGAGTATGTCCATTGTACATCCTTATCTCAGGTTCCTATACTCGTCTTACACTTGCTTTGTTTAACAAAATTTCTGTAAAAATATTGTAGAGATTGTTTAAAATTAACATTTTCCTCCCTCCAACCATTTTCTAGACGCCATTATGCTTTCCATTATGGAAAAAAAGAAGTGAAGAATAAAGAAAACAAAAATTGTCCAATCATCTTACAGAGCATGGTAAATAAAGCAGTTTTTAGTCATTTTTATGCTGGTGTATGTCAGGAAGAACAACCTGAAATCCAAATTACAGCTTGAAACTTGTGGGGTCTTTAACTACAGTTGTTTCTTTCCTTCAGAACATATCATTAAAACAAAAATTACTTTCTCCCTCTTGATATTGCTAAGAATCTCACACCACGTAATTAAATCTCTGTTTCAAAGTAGTTTTCTCAGCAAACACAGGCTTCTAAGTTGAAGACTTCATAATAGATGTTATTAACTCTACATATAAAGAGAAAACATGATTTGCAAAACCTTATATTTGCTGAATGAGTTTGCCTTTTTCCAAAGTCATCTTCTTATTAAAGACTCATAAGTTTATATTCTATTATTTAAAAAGAATGTAATTATGGACTATTCTGGAATAATTTGATGTATTTTATGTTCATATCCAAACATATTAAACAAAAGAAGCATAAGTAATGTGCTGTATGCTTCCATTTTTCAAGCTAAGCCTTTTAATCCTATTTAAATTGGAAGACAGAAGTTAATCCAAATAACATCTCTCTACAAACAAATATCAATAAACCTCTCAGTCTCCCTTGTCACCTGTCCTGGAAATGATGAGTGACTTGTCTAATTTGCTCTAGGTAGTAAACAATGGAGATAAAAAGCATAGAATACAAAACTGCCTTTTTTTGTATCTAAGGCCAAAATACAAAAATGCAGAGTAAAAACACTGTACAGCATTCTTCTGTATATGTATCCTTAAAAACTAAGCTTTTCTTGCTGATACTCCTGAACTCCTGAATCTTTTTGATGCTGCAAACTAACTTTAGACTTATGCATAGAGAGTATCAGCTGGATGAAAGTTTTAGTGTGCCATGTATTACAGGCAGCACTTCAATGTCATGCTTCAGTTTAGAGAAGGACTCTGGTGTCTGGTAATTTCTTTAATTTGACTTGGTTCTTGGAAATCAGCAACAACATAAGCAAACCATGTTGAATGTGTAATTTTGGGTTTACACCAAAGTACTGTGATCTGCACATGTGGCCGGTCACCAGGAACTGGAAAACCAGAAATGTTTTTTCCCTGCCATGAGCAAGAGTTTTGAACAAGGCTCATTATTTTCACGCTCTCTGTTCTCCCTTTTGCACCAAAACACAACTGCAAACTGAGCTTCTGCAACTCCTTTGGACAAAAGAAAACCTTGATGTGCTCACACAAACCTGTGGGTCCATTTTTTGTCCAAGGTCATATAAAATATGATCGACCCACTAGAATGACATTTTGCTTTGTTAGGTGAATACATCTTTCATTGCAGTTGGAAAGTTAAACACATACTGAATATTATGGATTGCAAAACACAAACTAATTTTCTTTTGGAAGTCCAGACTTATATATGGGTCAATTGCTTCCTCCACTTTCCTAACACAAAACACTTAAAAGTAAATAATGCTTCCCCTCAAATCGAAGCCCCCTAGTACCAGTGACACAATTGTGTCAAGGAAAAAAATTGAATATAGATATGAATTAGACATTAATTTGTATATTCTCTGTGGATTCTGTATTTACTAAAAAATACCTGCATTAAAGCCAACAAAGCTCTAACTGTGAGTTGGAGATCTGCAAATTGAATAGCAATGACTTTAAGGAGCATCGTAGTATTGAAAATTATAAACTGTCTTTTTTGATAGAGTATATTAAGAATAATGTTTCCATTAAATAAAAATTAAGGCCTGCCAGGGATTTAAATTTTCAATTGGGAATGTACTGGATCAAGCATATACATTAAAGGAAGAAAAGTACTTGCAATGGGATACAGTATGTGAAGGAATGCCAAAGTATTTTAAGACTGAGTGCTTGAACTGCTAACATAACAACACAGTCTTTGCTTTAAACTGGTCACCATGCCAGAGGACTAGAGGGTAACAGCTTTTATTCCTCTCTTTGCTGAAGGAAAATAATGGAGGGCAATACAGATAAACACCTTTTTCAGTACCAAGAAAATTAAAGAAAATAAGATTTGAGAATACAGGGACAAGCAAACAGAATTAATGAAGAAAAACTACTTCTCAAAAGAGAATGGGTTAAAAAGTAGGTTATTTGGATTTTTTAATTTCTTGTGACAAAATCTCATAGGGGAATAATTCAGAAAACTGAGTAAGTGAAGAAAGAGAGTATGAGTTGCAACAAACAGTTGAAATGGGAAAATATTAAAATCATATCTCAGGACTGATGAAAACAGGAAAGGACTGCCAGTGAAGCAGGAATTTTTTTATTTGACACAATGTTTCAATGGGTCAAAAAAGAAAAAAAATTGAATACACTAGAAAAGATCTTCAAAAGATAATGTGATGGTAGGGGCAGTGTTCAGTGCTATAACATAAATGTAAAACATACTGAGCAATGTAACAAGCACTGGGCTTTGTGAGCTTTTGAACTAGCAGTGAGTGCTCTGTGCAATCATTTTAATAGCCGATGGAAAACATTCTTTATACAGTGAAATTTTTAAAAGCAAGCAACTTATGAAGAACTAATTTTAAGAATAGAGAAAAAATTATGACAGGAATACTCAAATAAATAAATTAATAAATGGCACAGCCTCACACTAAATATCTGTGTCTGGATACCATCCCTCCTAAAAGCCAAAAAAGTAGGAAGAGTATATTAGAGTGTATTGTTAAAATGCAGCAAAATTCTGTAAAGACAAAGATGCACAGAAATGGGCAAAATAGTGAAGATATGCCAGACACTGCTTAAAACCAGTAACAAGATGATTTGGAAAACCCTTAAAAATATTCCTTTTGTCAGGTTTTGTTTCCTAAACATATACATTTAGTAATTTTGTGGAAGTTTTTTTCTAAACATAATGAAATGCTGAGCTCTGTGAAACTCATTTTCACGAGGAACAGTCTTTAACTTAGTAGAAATCTTAATTAGTATATGCATAGACAATGTAGTAATGGGGAGGGTTTTAGAATGAATTCACTGAAGTAATTCTACTGTCAAATTTTGAAAAAGTGGTTATTCTATAAAAATAATTTTACAGAATTAATAGAAGATTATGACTACTTCAGAAGCAGAACACCAGGCCAGAAGTACTCTTTTTCTAATTATTACCATGTCTTTGTACCATGGGCTTCTGGGCTTGAGCCTACCTTCTGGAAATAATTCTGCAGCATTAAAAACCTGCAGGTAGTTTAACAGCAGAGTAGAGAAGATAACATGTGTGACGTGTGAGGCATGGCAATAGTGAAAGCTACCAGGTTATCAGGCTGTGCGCTTGAGCTGGACACTTGAACATCATGCTGCACAGCCAGAGGTAAAATCGGGAGCATTTACTTTCATTTTCCACCCACCATTTGTAACCAGTGTTGCAAATGTGTCTTGTAACACAATTCTTCCCATTAAGAGCTTTTGAGCTTAGACAGTTAGCTTCAAACATGATTTTATGCTGAAGAACTGTGGTTATCCAACGCTGAAGTCTGCTTCCAAGTCTCCTCTACCCAAATACATTAGAGGCTAGAAGCAACATAACACCTACTGAGGTGCAAATTGTAAGGAGATTTGATTTTCAACCTCTTGATATTAAAAGCCAGTGTTTAATTTCTTCTACATTCAGGTATAGAACGATGAGTTGGGGCAAGCTGGCTTTCTTATTTGTTTAGCAGGTGGCTTGCCCATGATTTCCACTCTAATAGTGATGGATGACCTAGACAAGGAAAATTTTACATGATTTTGAACAGTGAAGCTTTCTGTCAGCACCAAGTTCTTATCTTCTGAAGCCTGCAAGTGTGTGTAGGTTTGCCAGTTCACATAAAGATAGGTTTCATATACTTTTAATTACCCTTTTGGAGGCAGGAGAAAGGAAGTCATATTCACAAGTGCTAAAATGATCATACTGACGCAAGTCAGCATGCTGCTGCTAGTCTGCCTAGCCTCAGCCTCCAGTAAGTGGTGACAGACAGGTTATTCTAGAAAATGATTTAAAATATAAACTCCTGCAGTATTTCTTCTAAGTGATCTCTCCCTATTTATACTAGCGGGAGCCTGGAGAGATTGTCCTTTCCAGGCTGAGGTTAGCCTTTGGGAATAGTCACAGCAACGAGGATCACTTCAAAACCAGATATGTCAATTTAGTCTTTCCCTAAATATGTTATACCGCAAAATATACTACGGAATAATTCAACTGTAAAGCAATGGAAAAGTGCTTGGCGCAGACTACCATAATATTTACTATGTAGATTAAATAAATCTAAGAGATGAAATAATGACTGAGGCCACTGCATTTGAAAAAACATCCTGCGAATATCAGTGTTTTTCCAAGTAAAGGTCAACTACAGAAATTTTGAAAGAACTGTATTTTTCCCATTTCATTAATTAGATTTCTGCCTCTTGTCGCTTACTGCCACTACTCATTGCAATTAATCATCACAAACACATGATACACAACTGAATTGGAAGATGCAGCAAATATTGAGGAAATTAAATTTCAGATAACACACACAGCTTCTGATCAATCATCTCTTAATTTTAAGTCTGCCAAGAGATGCCAACCCTTAATGTTTATTTGTGCCATGGTGATAAGAAGTGTTCTAAATGGTAGTTCCCTTGTGTTTTGTTTTCTCTCTCCAGGGCCTCGTTGTAAATAAGAGGCTCGGTTTTCATGTGTTTTTATGATGAAGCATTGTAGCTAAATGAATGCCATGGGACACCTCTTAAACAAGTAGGCTACAGAAGAGCAAACCTGTTAAAAGAATATATTTCCTCTTCATACAGAAAAACAAGTCCTGTGCAATGAATGCTTCTACTAACACTTTATGCACTCAAAGTGTAGTTAAAAGAAGTGTTGCTTGTTAAGGGAAATTACCTAAAAAATTTCTTATACTTCAAGCAGCATTACACCACAGCGTACACTGGGACCTTTAATAATACACGCCAATTACAGGTTTATATATATTTTAAAAGAATTGCTTTTTTGTCCACTTTAGAAAGCCTTCAAATAAGCTTCAACTGTATGATTAGCAAGGATCTATGGAGTAGTGTGTGCAAGAGCAATGTGTACACAGCTGGTTATGCATGCATATAGAGGGATGGAGTCATCACTTTAAAATAGTTTTGCTATGGCCCCACCATGCACTTTATCTACAAAAATATTTACACCTTGAAAATAATCAGGGCCAGAGGCATCCCGCAAAATTTACAATTTGCTTTGACAGTGTGAGTTTCATGGATGGGAGAAGGCCTCTAGAGCTCGTGAACTCTTCAAGGCTGTAGGAAACCCTAAGAGGCTAGGGGCAGTCAAACAAGTTATGGGGCCAAGCACTGGGGGCTGGACTGGGGGCTGCCTGCAGTAACATCTGTAGCTCAGTGAGGTGTCCATCTTTCATTGATTCAATGAGTTTTGGACCTGGACCCCAAAATCTCAGCAGTCAGTACAATTGGAAATGAAAAAATCCCACATATATAACTATTTCTATAATATATCAGTCCCAAAATAGTTTAAGATAATAGTTTAAGATAATAGTTTAAGATAGTCCCAAATGTTTAAAAATACATATATGCAGTTTTCAGAAGTATAAATCTGTTATATCAGAGTTAATTTTTTTCAATCCTTATTCATAATTAAATTACCTTTTTAGAATAGCTATTTGATTTTTCTGTTTTTACATTCCATCCACATCACCAACAATCTGTTATTTTTGCTTTGCCAATGAATGAAAGTGCAAAACATCCCTGCAGTAAGAATAGCTTGGTAATTATCCTCTTGCCATACAGCTCTCGACTGGTTGTCACATTGCAGAAGTTATATTTAAAGAAACCATATTTTATTAAGTATTGCCAGAAGACAAAGGAACCGAAAATAGTAGAAAAGAAAAACAGTCACCAAGATATTTACTGCTGAGAAATGTGTGCTGTATTTTCCGCTGTTCACTGTATTTATTGAAAAATCAATGGTAGGTCTCCTCCAGTGTGACTGTTTTGTGACAGACTTTTATTATAGGCTAACATTCCATTTCACCAGTTCATTTGTGTAAAACTTTTTGCTGGAGTGGCAAATATTGATAAGATTTCATACTGAAAAGCAAAAAAAGAGCACTCTCTTCAAAATAGAAGGAACACTAAGTGCAGTTGATTAAAAGGCTGGAAAAATGTGTGAAGCATGATTTCTAGTAATAAATAAATTAGTGTTTAATTGTTTTTCAAAGTGCAAACAAATCTTTTATTCACAACTGCAATAGATTTTTTAGCACATACACACATATGCACACATGCTAAAAACATATAATCCACACATTCAATATTTAAATATAATTATGCCTTAAGTGGAGATGTTTTTAGAATTTAAATTCTAATGCTGTTGAAAGATTTTAAAGTGTTTTAGTAATTTCTTTTCAGATGGGGTGGCTGTACATTTTGAGCTTTTTCATCACGGAGTGTTGAAGTGCAATGGGGTAACTCATGTATGTGTTTAGTCTGAAGTGTGACTGAGTCACCCAGCTTTCTCACTTAGCAGGAAATTGTTGATGTTACATCAGCCTTTGTGGATGTTAGCATTTACAGAATCAGTAAGGAACAAAATGTGGACTTGGAGGGGACTCACTTTGTGTCTGTGGCTCTTGTAGGTGTATTAGGGAGTTCCACACAGCATACTGAAATGCCTTTAATATTCAATATTTAGCTTCATTTCTGACTTACACTGAGCTTTCAAAATCGTATCCTCCTTTTGGTCTCAAAGTGGTTTTGACTGCGTTCAACTCCTTTCTCTGTAGGGGTTTAATCTCATAAAGATTTCAGCCACACAAGTACTAGTGTCAGGGGTATAATGATCACTTTGAAGTTTGTTTGCTTTCCAGTGCATTTAAACACTTTAAGTGTTCCAGAAATAGGATTAGATGCCCCAGTGAATTCATTTCATTTACCCCCAGCAGTGGTTTTCCAATACTATATGGTGTTTACATGGTATCAATTTAGAGGCATGCTGATCTCCAAGATTCATCCTCTCCCCGTACCAATTCTCTACCTCTTGATTCTATTTGCCAGTTGCTGTGAGTTGGGGCAAATAATACAGACAAAATAAATATTTGGATTCTGGTATTTTGTTAGGGTTTTTGTTTGTTTGTTTGTTTGTTTTGTCACTACCAAAGATTTTGGTACCCTAAGCAAAGGAACTTGATGTGAATTTAGTGAGGCAAACCAGTCAGAAGGGCAGCCCTAATTTCTTTCTCCATATATCCGTCTCAGCTTCTGACTGTTTCAGTTGTTTTTTTTCATAGAGTGAGATTCTGTGCTTTTCTCAAGTCTTACAGTTTGGCACTCATTATAGCGTATTTGCTACTGCAGTGTCTGTCCCACTTTTCCTTATTCTTCTCACTCTAAGTCCTCAGTGAGAAATAGTTGATGCATCTCCACACTTCCTTAACTGCATTAAACTTCATTTTCTGGGACAGAGCCTCTATGCTTTTTAATGATGGACCAGAAAATGAAACTTACCTGAGATTTTCCTTTCTTTTATTGATTTGAAATGGTAATTTATCATACTCCCTGGTGTTAATAAAGAATTAAAGGAACAGGGAGAAAAGGTCTATTATCAATTAGGAAGTGCTTTATTTTTTTCTGCAGCATTTAATCTCTAATTATTTTTTCCATAATAAGACATTCTATGCTACTGCAGAATGAGCTAAATGCTTTATATTTGGGGCAATAAAGGTTTTTTCACTTCTATTACCAAAGGGAAATATTAGGGAGGTCTTTGACTGTCCATGCCATATGAGCAAACACCACTTAAGCCAGACTCTGCTTCCTAAACAAGTATTTAATCTCCTCATTAAAGATATATGAAACTAGAAATCAATGAGCACTGGTGGCTAGAGCTTTATAGCGGAACTAATGGCTACACCTTGTCTAACATAAGAAACTTCACTTGTGGTTAACAGCTGCTACACATAGAGAAACATGAACCTAAAAGAAAAGGCTTCCAGTTATGCTAATAATTACAGTAATGGTTCTAGATAAGCAGGTCACATAAATGTGTGACAAAAGTCAAGCATTTTCACTTCACATTTCATTCCCTTAAAAGACACTGTGAGCTCTTACTATAAGGTTTAGATAAAAACATTAAAAATGCTGCTCTGTGAATAAAAAAATTCATTAAATTTGTTATAAATCCTCCTACAGCAGAAACAATTGCCAACTTAAAGTGCTGGGGATTGGGAACAGAGTGAAGTGGAGAGTAAAAGACAAGATACAAGTGAGTATATGAAGTGCTAATACGATCTATTTTGTTTTCAAAATCAAAAATAGGCAAAATGTTAACCATATTAATAGGAAAGAGCACATCACTCATACGATATTTCTGGTTCTATATCTTCTTTGCATCTAAACGATTTGCAGAAGAAACAATGAAACATTTTTCACACACTTGAAAATGCCTGAAATAGTATAAGAAGATACCAGAGGGTACAAGAGTACTGTGGGATGCATTGCCTGTATTTTGTGGAGGCACAAGGTTGTATGGCATTCAAAGAGCAAAGCCTTTTCCTACCACTGGTGCAAAGTTCTGGGGCTTTCCGTTACAAGGAATTTCACTTGTTTCACAGGAAAACAGTTTTTCCTGAACAAGGATGTTGTTTTAATTTGAATATTGCCTAACCTAAGATAAAGTGGGCTATTTAAGAAAGAAATAAATGATATAATTGTCTCCCTGTACCTTGTACATTTATAATTTTAGAATTAGCTATTTTGTTGAGGTCAAGTGATGCTATTTTACCTGAGTGCATAATGTCAGCACCTATGGACAAAACTTCAAATGTAAAGGTTGTAGATTTGCATAAAACATTAGTGTCTTTGCAGAACTTCAAGCACAGATCAATGGACAGGATGCATTCTTGATTTTATTTAAGTTGGGTTAGAACAGCACGTCTGGAGTGGTAATCTCAAGCATCAGAGATAACTGTGTTTGTTGTTACTAAAACCTGCGTCTCCATTTGTATACATCTTCAAATAAATAACATGTTTTGTTTTATTTTTTTTTTTCCTTAGTAACTATCTTGTTGAAGGTGAGAAAACCCATGGAAATGCTCTTCCTGAACCACTGAACACTATATAGAGATCTCATAAGGAATGTATTTTTAATAATTTTTCATTACATACAGCCTTTAAAGCTTCCATTATGCCTCAAACCAACCTATGATGCTTCTATATGATTTTAAAATGTGTATGCACACATTACAGTGAAAGGCAGAAATAAAAATAGAGTAGTAAATGTTAAAAGTATGTAGCTCTACCTTCTTCCTGTTCTTCACTTTTCCATAACTTGTACAAAAATAGCACAAGTCTAAATAATGGTTCTCAGTGGTCTTTTCCTTTAGTTTTCTATGGTTCTTAGTCACATTTTCTTGGTTGCTTTTCCTCTGGGAAGAAAACTTCAACTTATCTTGCCCTATTTTTATATGTGCTATTTTTGCTAGCTCTCTTTTTACATATTTGTCTTAAATTTCACAGTCTCTTCACATTTTCCCAAAAGAATGCATTATTTAATGAGTATTGCTTTTGTATCAGGCCACATACTAGAAAAACTCATCAGTTTGGGTAATACCTTATAGAGTATTATTACAGATTTGAACCGATTTTTAAATGGCTTTCTTGATACTTTCAGATACTATCAGCACAATAAAGGTAAATGGAGCATGGGAAAGGTTTAGTTATTGCTTTCTAGTGATAGTAAGTAAAGTAATCCTGCAGGCAGCATGTGATAATCACTTAGTGCAGATTGTGCTGCTTTTTGGTCACAGAATTGTCTCTCCTGACCTGGTCTGAACTTGCGAAAAATCCAGAGAGCTAGAAAATTTTCCATACACTTGGACTCACACTTTACATACATTATTGCTGACTACATTAACACATGTGACAGATGCATGGCCTGTTGACTAATGTGATTTACATGTGATTGGCTTCATCATCATTTTTAAAATGGTACAGGTGTATGACTAATTTGTAGAGTTTATGAAATTAAGTGGAGATCAGGTGAAGTGACTAACAGCACCTTTGCATATCATCTGTCTTGTCACTTGTGAAAGCTTGTGCAGCTTTATCTAAACCCTTTTTTATACATGCTGCATATACATTCTAAAACTGTATTGTCAGTTTTATAAAGCAAATCTGAAGATCTAAAAAGGCTTCTACACTATCACAGTATGGTTACTGTTTAAAACTCATAAGTGGTTAATAAATACTGCTGTTGATGTTTGTTCCAAATATTTGGCAAAACTTTGATAGGTATGAATTTATGGTATCATTTGGAAATGCCTCAATATCAGATTGGTAAAAACAACCTATTTTAAGAAGGTGTTTCAAGTTTTGTTTCATCATGTAAGTATTAGCAGGTCAAATTCTACAAAGAATGTTTTTACAGCTAATATCAAGCAAAGCCTCTAGAATAATTCTTGCTGAACAAAGGCTAGGCACCGTAATATGTCTTAATGCAACATGGGCAATATTAAGGTCAGTATTATAAAAAAGCCCAAAAATCTGACCTTTTAAGGTCCTCTCATAATAGGTCAGGATCTCTTCAAAAGCAGAGTTTGTCTTTTTTTAAAGTAATATTTTTAACATCAGCAAACAAACAAACAAACAAACAAACAAGAGCCTAGAGATGTCAAACCACATGCCAACATAGATCCACAGGTTTTCTGCACATATCTAAGATAAAGAGGTCTGATTCCAGAGATAGGACTGAATTATTTTGAAGTGGCACTTTTTTATTGACCCTTGGCATTTCATTTCAGCTCCCATGCTTCATATATCCTTAATCCAAGCGTCTCTATAAATAGATAGTATAATTTGCTGGAATTGCATAATTTTCTCAATTTGTTATTTTAATGCAAGTGAAGTCAGCTGAGGCTTCCACCCTGTTTGAATCACTTCTGCTGTCTTCCATGACCATTGATTAATTCATATCTACCTCTGCATAAGGCTTTTTTCTTAATTGCTGAGTCTGAAGTCAATATGTTGTATCTCATTTAAATTTAGGTAGAGTTGGAGTGTAGATTTCTGAATCAGCATTAAAATGAGAACAAAAAGTTTAGTTTGTATCATATACCCAGCTAATTTAAACATAATGGATAAATCTTTTGAGGCTATTAGAATTACTGGTTTCTTTTGGATGCACATTTAATTTGGGGGGAATATGCTTTCTATTCTTCTATCTCCTCACTGGTTAAATGACTAAACTAGAAGCTCTGTCTTGGTCTTACTGGCTCTGTATCAACTGCGTTATGCCACTAGATCTGGCTTGAACTAAGACACAACAGGGAAATGAAAAACAAAAAATAAGGAAAAAGCCTCCTATGGGGCTAATCCATTAACTCATTGTTCCAAAGCTGAGATTGCTTTCCACAATCCCGGAAAGGGGGAGAGCAAGGAGATAAATGTGTTGTACCTTTTTAGGGATAAACAAGGAATTTTAAGTTCCTGGGCTAATATTTTTAACATTCCTAAGATTCTTCTTTATTCAAAATCAGATTATGATATGAATCGTGCTTTTGACAGAAAATGTAAAAAGAACCTGGAATTTTTCTTATTTAAAAAAAAAATTCTCAGCTTTTTCTGCAGCCATTTCTGAATCTTTGATGTTCAGGGAAGTAAATCCAAACTTCTCTATTCCACAGAATATTATTTAAAGTCATGAATCAGAATTAACATAACTTTCTGCCAGTTTTCCAAGTACATCACAGTACAAAAGTACATGTATTGATTAACACTTCCCATTATTCATGTTGAAAGAAAAGAAATTGAATTAATTTATGCAAGTATTGGTTTCTAGGCTTATTCTATTCTATAATCTGTATAAATTCAGATTGAATAATAATGGATTTTGTTCTACTGTCCAAAGAGGGTGAAAGGTTAGAATGACACACTGAAAGAATGTTTTTTCATTTGAGCTTTGAATTGCTAAATCCTTTGTGATTTTACTGTGGTACTATTTAATCTTTATTGTGAATAACACTGATTTATTTCATTTATTTTCAATGTGTGTTAGATAAGATTCCACTTTTTACTCTTTTCCAAATAACTGCCCGATCTAGGTCTGTACTGTGTAGGGTTACGTGCCCTCAAAAGTGATTTCTCCAGACTAGGACTGACATCCTGGTCAAGTCCACTGCAAACATCTCCCTAAGAACTGCAGACACTGCAAGGCTGCGTCTTTGCCCCATGAACAGAACAGAGGATATGTCGACACCTTCAACAGAGGTAGCTGTTCAGGTGCTACAGCCATCCTAACTGCCCCCACTGCCAGTGAAAAGGTGTTCTAAACTGAAAAATAAACATTTTTTCATCATAGTATAATGTTGCCCTTGTTGCTACTGTTTGCTTCAATATTACATGAAATGTGCAAATGTAACTAGTTTTAGTGTTAATGTTAGTGTCTGAGAGTACAAATAAAATATTTTGGAAAATAAAAAACGTAAAAAAATGCAAGAGAAAAAGAAAGCCTAGTATAGGTGGATAAAAGGTCAGTATTCATTTACATAACTTCTTAAGAAGTTTTCATTTTTAAATTAAATATTCTTCATGCCTACTTTTACACACACCCACACACACACACACACCCCCCCCACACACACACCCCCCACAGTTTTACTGACATGTTCTCATTCTAAATAATGCATATGCAGTCAATCTGCAAAAAACATTGCAAAAAAATAAAATATTCTTTCACATTATATGGATTTCTCTCTGTGAATAATTATCTTTTACTTTATTTCTCAACAACTTTACTTAGCCCATATAATTTCATTGATGCTCATATTATAATCTTATTTCTGAATTTTAAACTGTGTGGCAAAATACCCCAGAGATTTTGTTTTCCCAATGTGTAAGTATTCTGGTCATAATATTTAACACAAGAGAATTTTTTTCTGTTTATACAGAAAGCACCTTTCTTGTCAAGAGAAAAAGCTTTTGTATGGAGAAATGACACAGTTATATATAAAGAAAATGCCTTTTACATGTAACTATTATGAATTTAATAGTACTTAGCCAACTGACTGGACATGCAACTTAAACAAAATTTTACTGAGTTTAACGTAGAATGTCTTATTGTAATGAAAGCTTTGAGTAGAACACGGTTAAGCACAGTGAAATTTTCCCCTCACAGCTTGTAAATTTATACAGGACATGATTGTGCCCAAGTGAAAACCAGATAGGTAAGGTTGATGTGCATAAAAGAAAAAGGAATTTGATGACACTAAATACTGAACATTGTACTCTACATGACTGACGAAGGTCACTGTTTTGTGCCTTTGTGGAAACAAGTTTCTATTGACCAGAAAAACGAAAGAAAGAAAAAGGAGGAATACTTTTCCAATTTCAGTACAAAAGGGATATCAAAACATAAGCAAAGCATTGAAATCTGTTCTATCTATCTATCTATCTATCTATCTATCTATCTATCTATCTATAAGATTTTAGACCATTTTTACCCCCAAATACTGATTTAGCAAATCTTGTTAAATGACTTCTGGCACAATTCATATTTTTCTTGGATTCAACCTACAGACTGTATTAGACATTTGCAGGATGTCAGCATTTTTTCAAGCTAAACAAATCAACTGTAAAACATGGGAAAAAAAGACAAAAGAGTCTGAAGTAGTACCATTCCTACTCTAGTGCAGTTACCATATATTTGGTCTTCACACATTAATTTTGCCTTCAATTTTTAGCACTGCAATTTCATCTGTAAGTTCTGTGTTTCAGTTAAAACAGTGCAGTGTACTGAGTGTTTTAACTTAGGTTGAGACATGATTTAATGCCCTCCACATTTCACAACACATTCTCATTTCCAGGCTTAGTCCACAGAAAACTTTCTGCAAATAAATCAGTTTTCTTTCCTTTGTCCACATCTCCTGGATTTATCTTGATCTTTGTCCTACTTTTACACAATTTTCCATGATGAGTCAGTCTCTTCTTTGATTTATTAGAAATAATGAAATGAAGACCATAAAATGAAGTGAGAGTCTTATGGAAGAACAAAGTCAAGAGTTTTATTGGTCATAGAACAAAGGGCTTGTTTGTCACATATTTGGTTTTTAGAAACTAGAAAATCATGGCTTCTGCATTTTGCCTGAGATTGTTTGTCTGACATGACTAGTGTGCACAAATCTGATGTGTATATTTACTACACATTAGATGTGTGAAATTAGCCTGTGTGAACACTCATGTGTAACACATTATAGCTCTCCATTACTGTAAGAAATATCACTATGGAAGTCAGCCTACTGTTTTTTATGAATAAAAGGTTACAGTATGTTCATCAACCAAAAATAGTGATACTTTGGAAATAGGTTTTTAATCTGTTGCCTGAGAATACAGACAAGAGAAGCCCACCTGAAATAGATACACAGTGTCTTTACATTGGTATTAAATATTCTTAGTTCAGTCTTAAACTGCAGGTGTGCTGAAATTTTCAAAATGGTTTTGGCAGATAATCTTCTGTATTTCTGACAATATATGCTGTTAATGTCTTCAAAAGAGCAACGTGTAACTACCTTGCTGAATAGATAAATATTTTTCTGCCTAGAAAACAATGTGAACTAAGTATTTATTTTGAGTCCCAAAGCCATTAGGTGTTAGGTTAAAGTGCAGTGTGATGAATTGTGATTTTGTTTCTAGTCTCACAGAAACAATGTACCTTATGAGAGGAATAGAAGATGGCAAATGATTTTTAAACAGCATTACAAGACAATGTGATGAAATATTGACTAACAAACCTTTGGTCATAGGTAAAAATGGAGGGAATAATTAGAAAAGCACTAAAATACATTAATGAATATGTCCCATTAAAGGCCAACATCGCTTTTGTAAAAGAGGTGTCAAACCTTAGGCTATCATTTACTGTTAGAAGAAACAATGAGAAAGCAGTTAAGAATAATAGGACTGCTAAAGTTTTGCTTTGTTTTTTTTTTTAAACACCTTTAGATAAAATCTCTCACTACAAATTTTGCAGAAAGTAAGTTGTCATAAGAAGGAAGGTCATCTTCCAGATTGACGACATAGCAAATTTAGGAAGCAGAGACTAGGAATTCATTAGCAGTTCAAAACGAATAGAGGTTTCCCAAATTTTGCTGTGTTTAATTTTTGTTACGTATAACTGAGAGAATGTATGCTAAAAGAGACAATGGATATCTGGTTAAGCAAACAGTACAGTTCTTGAGAAATCTTCAAAGAACTGCTGAACAATTTCAAAATAATTGTGTGAAAAACAGTTCACATAAAAATATATAACCTAATTAAGGATAAAAGTAATACAATATAAAAATACTTGTTGCACCTCTAGGTGTTCTAGAGTTGTTTCTCAGCTCACATCAGCTCAATTAATGGTGTAAAAAAGGTAAACAGACTTTTGTAAATTATCTTAATAGAAATAAATCCCAAATATCATTACCATAGAGTGATTGGTATATCCATGTTTTGAATACTGTGTGCAGTTCCACCAAAATCTCAGGAATCATAGTAGAGATGCTTATTATTTTTTCATAAAATAATCAGAAGTTGGTATTAATAACAGCAGTTTAAGCACGTCTGAACCCTAGGAACATTGTTTTTGTTAAACTTCTGACATATCTTCCTGCACTGATGTATGTTTTGTCACATTTTTACAAGTCTTGACAGCTTACAAGATGCACCTTCTAATAAGAGTAAGTCTAATTTTAAATTGCTTATTATTCTTAATATATGTTCCTTGAATTTGCAGTGTGACAGAAACTGTGTGTTTAACTATGTTGTTAGTGAATGAAAAAATAAACCCTCTTATGAGCATATTTACCAAATGTTTTCCTTTTGCTAACAATTAAGGGCCAAAAACCTTTAAGTGTTGCAAATAACCTGATTTTCAAGCTCAAAAGTATTAAGTAAAAGGAAATGTAGTCTTCCATGCTTTGATTTCTTATCTGTGTTTTCTTGTGTTGTATCTGAACATGGCTCTGAATCTGAACATGGTATTTGAGACTTCCCTATATCCTAGGTGGTTACCTAAGATACCAGCTATTATAGGGCTTATAGTTGTCTTAAATTAAACTATGCATTCCAGAAGAGCTCTGATATTTATTCATGGCCTTTTGTTATTAAATTTGCAAGGGTTCCCTTTTATTCTTCCTTCAGGATAACAGCTGTGTTTTAGAAGACAAATGTTACATGGAAAAAGGATAAAGCTATTACAACCATGAGTGATAAGAGGAAATGAATACTTCTCTGTTCTAACTACCTGACAATTCACTTGAAAAACCGTTTCTATCACTTGGGTTTTTGAAAAAGAAACAGCCAGAACTCAATAAGGTGTTAATGGCATTAAAACACTTCTTTTCACTCCCCTCTCCCCCCACACTCCCTCACTCAATTTTATCTTTCTGTGCAGCATGTAGAGATAATTCATAAGAAAAAAAAATCAGGAAACGGATATTACTTACATAAATCTAAATATAGAATCATCTAAACTTTTACACAACATCTGCCATGCCTCTGAGGACGTGCACAGCCATGACTGTTGCTGTCTGGCCTCCCCTGGGGCTTCCAGGACCCCTCGTGTCAGCACTCCTTCTGCGTGGAGCTGGCATTTCCTTACTTACAATGATGGTTCAGAAGGGGTACTCAGGACTGAGGTAACCATGTCCAGGGAAATGTGTGTCTTGAGAATAGGAATAAACTCAGAAGAGAAGCAGATTTATGTTTAAATCAGCTAACATAAACACCGAGTAAATTAAATTAATATTGAATTGCTTCATTCCTAGAGTGTCTCCATGATATTTCTACTTATTTCCTATTTAGTAAACACCTGCAGCTGGATCACAGTATGTTCTCATATAATTCCAGCATCCAAAACATGTGCTATTAATAAAACATCTGTAGATGTATCCAATATGGGTCGCCTCTTCATGCCAGTGTAAGATGAATAGAGAAGTTTATGATGAAAGGTTTGTGGTCTGGCAGAGAAGGGAGAGGTCTGGATTAGCCACTGAATGCAAGATGTTTCATAGCATGTTACCAGGACTGAAACTGCACTCCAGCTATTTATCAGCACTAATCTACTTGGTGCAAGAGGTAAGCTGTATAAAGGGCAGGCACTTGGGTGAGTGGTACAAGTATTTCCTCCTTTGATCCTGTGCCTTTCATGGTGGATTTGATTCAGCACGTTACTATACCAATTCAGAAATACAGTGGCACACAGCTGGTCAAACACAAGGGAGTTGGAGTTGCCCTGACCCCCAGTTGGTGCAAATGCACTGCCCTGAATACCCAATCTCCCACTTGCAAATCATCTCCATGCTTGCCAAACCAATCTAGTTCAAAATCAAAGGATCCACACAGCTACAAGGCAAAGGTATTTTATTACAGTTTACAATGAATGCCTAGATTAAAAACAACCAGTTCTTTAAACATATCCTTTACTAGGTGTGTAAGTGCTGCTGACTGGTTGTGTTAGATAAATGCAGTCTTTGGGGTGGAGAAGTTCAGGGGAAATGAGGAGGATGACAACAAAAAGTCCATAAGCAGAGATACTGAATTACAAAAACTGTTTTATTTTCCTTGCTGCCAGATGCGTCTTTCTTTTCTTTCTTCTTTTTTCCTTCTCTTCTCCACCCGGCTCCCATTCATGTCATTTAACTGTTTAGTGTCATAGGTAACTTTTGTTGATAGAATCTTGAGGATAAAAGTTATGCAAGAAAACATTTTTGTGGATATTTTTATTGTGGAAAATGAAGACACATGTAAGCTCTCCATGCTAACTGAAACCTGAAGATTAAGTCAGGCTTCACTAAGCACACAAGGCTCTGATTTGGTATCATTAATGACTCATTTTCTCTTTTAACTTCTGTTGAAAGCATTCATCCATAACCATAGTTACCACTGAAAAAATAGAAGCTGCTAAGTCAGTAATAATGCACTTTTGCTTAAAAAGCCTTTAAAGGGTGGATTGGATTTCACAACTCAGCAGCAAATAGCTCATATACAAAGAAAGTAGGAAAGGTTATTTTTGAACGTAGCTTCAAAAACAAACAGGTGATAAAGATGTAATACTCTCTTAGTTCTGTCTTTAAAACACCTTGGCTTTAAATTTCACTTTGGGATGAAGTTTATTTTCAGAGAACAAGAGAGTAAATATTTTTCAGTGCTGAGTCCTGAAGTGAGAATTCTTAAATGGAGCTAAATGAAACAGTCTCAATGCAGTGATGGTACCAATTTGTTCTGGTTTAATATGTCTTCTTCTTACAACAAAACTCTCCACTGAATTCAGCAGTGGATTACATGGAAGGCAATTTCTATATTTACAGGTTTTGTTTACACTTTCATTATACCTCTACTGCATTCTCTGATGCCTTGATGCAGTTTTCAATCTTATAGCCACTTTAATCTGCACTCAGCATATCTGAATGAGTTTGTTGGCATAAGGGAATTTTGAAGGTTATATTGCAGTACATGAATCAATGGAAAATGAAATGCACTTGAGACATGATCAGCCAGTTTTAATTCATTGCAGAAAGTTACAGATACCAAAATGCATTTAATGTAATCTGATATCTTTATTCATACTTGAATTTATGAACAATTCAGCAGAAGAATGACAAGATTGTTTTTAAAATAGTAGTCTATATTGAATGCCATTTTAATGTATCTCTGACATATTTACATCTACCAAGTAGAGAAAAGTAGAATCTTTGAACATAAATTTATATTTTCACAGGAAAAAGCAGGGGAATACATTTTTTTCATTTCCTGCAATATGATGTGTCATTATAAGGCAGGTCAGCTTAAAGATAAATGTGGAAATAAAACCTCTGCATGTGGAGTCCAGTAAACATATTACAAGCTTGCTAAATTGTTCTCGTTGTAATTTTAGAAAGATGTGAATAATACCAGTCTTCTGTAAAAGGCTACTTTGTATCTGCAGAGCAAAGCTGTGCTTCCATCCTGTCTGGCTGAAAGTTCACAGCTCCTCATTTTAAGAAACAAGAGTGTGCAACTGATTTTCTTCCTTAGGAACTGTAGCTGACTATAGACATAACTCTGGTGTTGTACTGTTACACAGTATTATCTGCTAGCTATGCCTAATCTTAAATCCAAACATGATTTGTGGTGTATTGTGTTGTGACACGGCTTCGGGTGCCTCTACTGGGAAAAGTAGATTTTTCCATAAAAGTGACCCATCACAATGGATAAGAGTGATTAATTAAGGCTGAAAATTTGGCTTCTCATCTTCAAATTAGTTGATAGCAGTGTGCTTAAAATTTGCACTAAGATTATTTGCAATTCCTTACTTTCTTTATGGAACTGAGAAAAATCTACTGATTTTAGCAAAATGTGATCATCTAGGTGAATGGCTGTAAGAAGGCATTAAAACTCTTGTCTTTATATAAAGAAACAAACAGCAAGTAAGTACAGTCTTGCTTTTGATGTATGATTTAAGGCTCCTAATATTATGTGAGGTGAAAGTTTTCATAATAAATGGCTAGTCTCAGTATGTCCACAGATGGAATCCAGAGGAACACAGAATCCATGTGTAACATAGAACTACACATAAACATTTAAATTATGTGCTTCCAGCAAATTAAAATATAAGTTACAAGATTTTGAAATTCAGACTTAGTCTCATAGGTGAAATATGCAAAATACTGCAATCTGTGTAAACAAGTTGAAGCAAGTTGTGTTGACATGTTAAAACCGAAATGTGGGCCAGAAACACTGAAATGCAAACTAAGATCTGGTGTCCAATTCAAGTACCATTAAAATACTATGGAAAAGGTTTTTCTCACAAATTAGCTTTGCCTATATTTAAAAAACTCAGGTTGGGGGGCAGTGGAATGGGAAGATTCTGATGACATATTTTTATTTGTATTCTGCTAGTTTTCCTATATTTGTGTTTAGATTCCTCCATGAATAATTACATGGTTATATAAAGTTAATGCTATTGTTTATTTACACTTAAGGTGTTCTTCATTTTTAATGTTGTATGTGCAGGCATTTCTATTAGATAGATTTGCTCATTAGGAAGTCAAAGTCTGTGTCATTTATCTGTGTTTTGGCCTTTCAGGATGCAGAGAGTGATGGCAAAGAGACAGCCTGGGGTTCTGTTGTGTCTCTAAGCAGCCCAGAGGGACCACAAAGAGAAAAGGAAACAAGGAAGGTATAGCTAAAATATTTTTCCCTCTTGTCTGGTGGAAACCAAACTGGGCTCTTAAGAAATTAATAACCCCACTGATGCCTCTGACATAGCTAAAAAAAGAATGAGGTTGTGAAGATAGTTTTTCTTTTTTAAAAATGGCATTTAAATGTATGCTCAGAAACTCTTCTATGCGAGGAAAAGAAATAAATAAATATGGTGATTTATGACTACTTTAGGAAAAATGGAGGATCTTGTTATAGAAGAAATAAAGAAAAATTATTGAGGCTCAACTTGAGAGAGAAGGAGAAAAACTATTTGAGTGGGGATTTTGGTATTATTTTCTACTTTTTTCCCCCCTTTTTCAATTGAAGGAGTTTAATCCCTATGTTCTTGAGCAACATTTGGTTATATGAAGGAAAACCTATGGCTTTCAAATCTTAGGAAAACATCACATCTTTTCTAAAGATACTATTCTCAGATTATTACTATTCCACCCACAGCCCTTCCAGTGTTTGTATTTTCTATAGGACTGTATATTTTGCCATGGATATGCTTCTTAGCTTCATTTTTGTAGAATCATATAATGGTTTGATTTGGAAGACACCTTTAAACATTGGCAAGCAGGGACATCTCCAACTAGGCCAAGATATCCAGAACCTTGTCTATCCTGACTTTGAACAGGGATAGGGCATCTATCAACTCTCTGCCCAGGGATATGGAATAAAAACCCAAGTTAACAGATAAATTAATAAAATCTGCCCACCAATTTGTAATTTATGATTTCTCCATGGGTTTATGTCAATTCAATGACCAGCAGTGTGGGACCATGCTACAGGCGCTCTGAACCCATGGGCAATATTATTCCTTGCTATTTCTTAGCTATCAGTTGAAATGTCCTAGAAATCAGAATTTCTACTTAGTTTGCTTTTTTCCCTATTCTGACAAGAAAACCAAGAGAATGTCAAAGTCTGGTTGAAGGGCTAGTTAGGCCTTTAGTCTGCTGAAGGATTATAGGCAGGTTCACAGAGGTGCATGAGAAATATCAGCTATGACCTGCCTTTTCTGCTTTTATTTGAGGAAACACAGCAGTCATGGTATCTGTCCATTAGCCACATGATACTCAGCCCCTGTATAACGTAGGGAGAGCAAACAGTGACAGAAATTTCATTATTTCCTGATTCAAGTCCTCTATTATGAGATGGAACAGTGCATCCAAATGTTGTAAGCTACTGTGAGATGAAGTGTGAGGGCTGGTTGGATGGCTTGTTTGTTATTTTACAGTTTCCCCTGTATGGCCAAGGCAGCTTATTGTATTTAGAAGCAGAGTGAGGACCCTGTCTCAAAGATGTTTTGGTCTAATCCTCTGTAGGAAAATGGAGAAGCAACAGGAAAACAAAAGGCCAAAGAAGGGAGAACGGTGATGATATTAAAGTAAAACTATTGACTTAGTGAGGACATGCAAGAGTCCCAGCAAAGGTCTGTGTTGATAGCAGTGAATTGGTTTAGTTTTTTGTGTGTAAGTTTATTTTTCATCTATTTTTTGGTATAAAATAACTGTTTGAACCGATTGCATTTGGTATCTTTCCCTAGCAAGAATAAACAAAACAGTTGTTCTTATGTTTTAGACTTTGAAAATGTATTTGAAAGATAAATTAGTATTTTAGGTTCACATTGCTTGATTTTTATATTATTTAAATATACAATTGAAAATTCAAATTAGACTTCAAAACCCTGATGAGTACTATAAATGTGCAAAGATGTGATCCCATTATAGAGACATATTAAGCTACATTTTAAGTTAAAAGAATGGACAAATTGAATAATTTGCATTCTTTGTCAGGTTGTTTCCTGCTTTGACTGGCAGTGTCATAGGCTGCAGACTTAAATTACAGTGCTTTAAAATTCATCAGTCTAAATCCTAACTATTTGCTTAACTTTCTAGGCTTTTTGTGGGTTTGGTAGTTAGCTGCAACTGCACAGAATTCTCAAATCTTAATTTTAATTCATGTGTTCTCTTTCTTAAAAAGATGTTGGAGCTAAATTTTATTAAGCTCAGACCTATTTTCTTAAGTTCATTAAAAAACCTTTGAAGAAACCAACCAATCTATGAGACACATATGGGCAACAGCACTTTTTATTCTGACTCCAAGCAGTACTGCATACATGAATATTTTGTATACTTGAAGATTATTTTCATTTCCACTCATTTTAAAATGAGCTAATCTCAGATGAACTCTACTAGGGTTTCACCAAGGCACAAACTACTTGCTCTCTTTTGGAAATGCTTCTTGTGAGGGCCTCAAAACAGAGAAGTGGGTTCAAATGTCATTTTTTATTCCCCTGAGCAAAGCATTTATTTCCACTGCACTTCCCTCAGATCAGTGGTCTTTACTCCAAGTGTCAATACTTTGTGTATAAATCAGCCCCAAAGTGTTAGGTAGAATAGCTCTAGGACCATCCTGATGTATTAAAACAATTAACAGTCTCTTACCAACTTAAATTATTTTCTTTATTCTAGTTAGGGAAGTCTTCTGGTATGTAAAATCTAACAGCCAGGCATTCCAGATTATTCAGGGCATATTCATCTTGGATCTTGGTGATAATTGTTAGTGTAATCCTTGAGTAAATGTGAAATCTGTCTATTAGTGCCACAAAGATGTTTTTGTTAATATTTTGTAACACTGGACTGATGCACTATATTAACAAAGACATAGCTATTGCTCTTAGTCATTCTTAATTATATTTTGCCTGTTTGAGCTTGCAACTTGAATTTTGATCTTCTAATACAGTGTATTTATCTGACATATCCAGATAAATCTAGGAAATCAGATGCCAGTCCTGAAAAAGTGTTTCTCATGTGGTTGCAAATATCCATTGCTGATGAAGACATAAACTGCTCAGATTTACTAGGAAGCATTTCTTGTGAATATTTTTCAATTTGGGAAAAAAGCTATCAGCTCTTCTAAAAATGAAAAATTACGTTGTGATGCATACCCAAGGTTGTTCACTATTGTTTGCTGAGATGTATCACATGAAGGGATTAGTGTAACACACTGCACATTATTGAGGCAATCTTTTATTTCTATCAGGTGTATGTATTTATACACATAGCTTGTTCAGATGCATTTTTATGTGCCTGATAGTAGGGGATGTTGAGCATCTGCAGTTACTGAATTCAAGCAATGGAGTCTGGACAACACAAAGGGATACAGTAGTGATGCTGATGGCCATTTTAAATTCTGTTCAGATTATATAGAGAGCAGATAGAGCTCTAGAGGCTTTTGTTTACACCAAGACATTTCAATTTTCATCTTCCTGAAAGCTACAAAACGTTTTTTATACATAGTACAGTATCTCTTCAGATCTTTGGGAAGATTAAAATGCTCTTGGGGTGTACCAACCCAAACCTGTATTATTGTAGATGGTGATTACTTAGTTTGGGAAATGACTCCTCTGGTTTGACTATGAGATAGCAGCAGCAGCTGGTAGAGAGTGAGATCAAACAAGTTTTGCTTTGTAGAGAATCGGGCAGCTGCAAATTCCTGAGCATTGACAGTGGTTGTGAAAACTGGCATCACCTTTCTGCCAAACTGCTGAGACTGCCATCAAACCTGGAGAGGCAGTTGCAGTCTATCAAAGGCAATTTAGCTTGTGGCAGACATGTTTGTTAAGAAATGTGCATATTTGGAAGGTGCTATTTCAAACTCATTCCCTATGCCAAGGAAGAGGAAAGATAAAGCTGGTGCAGATGTCATTCACAGAGTCATCACTAATTCTATGCAGAAATCTTCTGTTGAGCTTCAGCAAAACACTGGAGGAGCTTTTTTCCTCAATAAAATGCTTATAGTAAGGCAAAGCTTTTAACATCCAAACAATATTAATGGGTTTTGGACAAAAGAAAAGAACAACAGTATTTTTTATAAAATGCACTGAGTGTAAGGATGGTGTAAAAAAATGGTGTAAAGAAACTCAGACTTCCATGGTGTTATGCAATATTCTCTACTGTTCACTATTATTAGCAGAGATTAATTTAGAGGACACTTCCTTAGATCAAGGTGATAAATGCCCTATAGTTGAAGTGTCTTTATAAGGTGTACTCAAATGTTTATGTTAAAATCAAACAAACAACACATTTCTGCCAGTGTTGCCTACCTCCTTGACACTTAAAAATTTTGATATTTTGTGAAAGAATCTGATTCCCCTTAATAATTAGACAGTATCACATCTCCACAGTTGTTACAGCATAGGTACCTAACCTTTGCACTCAGTGGAAGGATGTTCTCTTCAGGTCGTCAAATCCACTGCTCTTCAGGTCGTCAAATCCACTGCATTTAAAGCATTGAAGTATCTGCGTATTGATTAGAATACACCTTAATCAATATTGCTCTCTGTTTATACACCCACAGGAAGTACTTTCTACCATGCCATTTTCACACTGTTTTTTCTTGTTATGGATTTTTCCCTGTTAGATTTGTATCTACGAATATTATTTTTCTGTGTCTATTGAGAATTTAATCTCTCTAAACCCTTTTTATCTTGCTTCCAACATTTCACCAGAAAACTTTGTGATGATAATATCAATTAATGATGCTCAATTTTACTAAGTAACTTCATTTATTTCAATTGAGAATATTTATCTGTTGTGGCTTGCAACAGATATTTTGTCTCTGCTCATACACACTCTCTCTGGCACAGAGAATATGCATCATTTAAGCAAAAATACCTCTGTATCTTCAGCAGAGAACAATCTCTTATGCAATATTGCTATGTCTGTGCATCTATGGCTTGGAAAGACAGGACATATGGCCCTTTTTGATCCTTAATCAGTGAAAGTCAGCAAGCCGAGAAAATCTTGTCATTTACCCAAGATCTTGGAGTATTTATGCCCAGTATATCCTGGCCTGATAATTTTTCAGGGAAGGCGGTTCCTGCTCATTCTGTTTTCCTAAGACAAATGCAATGAGCATTTGATATTATTATGTTATTTTATAGTTGTTCAGTGAAATGAAAAGATGTAATTTATCACCGTTTGTATTTTAATTATTTCCAAACTAATAAAAATGTAGTGACATTAGCACCGTATAAACAGTGCATTGCAAACAACTGCCAAATACACAAATGATCACTAAAGTTTCTGTTTCTAGTCTGTATGATTATTTTCAAAATATTTTGGTTGTGTTACTAGTTTTCAGAGAGGTGGATTAATGAGATTTGAGTTTGCTAGTTCACTAAGCTGGGGAAGAAAAAATAGCTTCCTGTTGACCCGACTAGGAATCCTAATTTTCCTACATGAAATACACTTAAATGAGCTGATCTGACAAGAATTGACCAAACTCTTTTAGCTCACTCTTTCTGAAAGTGAGCTTTAGCAATTACTGTTGTCTTCTGCTGCTAAATTTCCTTAAGTTTAAATGAATGATCCTCTCCTGTGCATAAATTGTTGACTATATCTTACATAATTGTCTGATTCTACGTGAACTTTCTTTTTTAAAGCTTGATTCTTGCTGATTCTTTATCTTGTGAGACTACTGCATATTAGGATGTTGAAAATATTAATGCATAGTTGCATTCTCTATAAAATACTGGAAAGGGAACTGCAGTTTCACAATTTTTCTACATCAGCAACAGGATATTGAATTATTTTAATTTTCATAGGTTGCCTTATTAGTTGAATTCCAACAATATGTTCTTCTCTATAACCAAAAAAAATGAATTGCCTACAAGGAATTGAGGTGAGGCATAATTCCATACCACTGGAATCTGATAAAGTTTGTTAACAGTGCACCAGCACTGAAGTGATGTATTTCTCCTGAAAATCCACTGCAGACCCACAGGAATTGAAGGCACTCATAGGTTTTGTCAGGGGGCAAGGCTTTTATGAGTACAGCTTGAGCACAGCTGTGTCTTTTCCAATATGTAGCCAAAAGACAAAATGCAACATGAGATTTTTATACATTCCAAGGCCCATCTGCCATGAAAACCCACTTATCTTTGTGGCTACAAGTTTGTTATTGATCCAAAATGGTAAGGAAGAAATAAGAAAAAAAAAAAAGAGAGAGAGAAAAAAGAGAAAGAAGAAACAGCACTAGGAAAAAAGACAACAAAGGGGAAAAATGCAGGGGAAAAAAGAACCATAAATCCATTCTTTTGTTGTTCTTCCAGCTGCATCTGTGAGCAATTGTCACAGTTACTAGTCAAACTGTATTTGACTTGTTGCCAACATGAATTTTCCGAAACCTAAATGTAAACAAACTCTGCAAGTGCTTCCTCATTTGCCAAGCCAATAATTATTTACTTTGTTTGGGCCTAGCATTACTGTCAGTTCAGCTTTGCAGTCTGTAATGTGTTTGTTAATGAAACCATGAGGTCTAAAGCTATGCATTAACCTTGTCACCCTTCAATTTTGAGCTCAATAAAGTTGCACCATGGTTTTGTAAACTAGGGTTGAAGAATAGGCAAATGATTAATTATATTTTCTGTTTTCTTTTATCTCAGTAAATTGTTCATCTTTAAATCTGCCTTGCATTTAAGGTTAAATCACTGAATCTGAAGCACTGGGAAGATGAATGATTTGCAATGGTTATAATTACCATTTGTACTACATATCTGAAAGCTAGCAAACATTTATGACCATGACATGATAAGTCATGAAATCATTTCACAATGGTAACTCAGAGATGGTAAAAATGTAACAAGTTGATGAGAGGCACTCAGCTGGGAGAACAATAGGAAAATTTCTGTTGTGTTTAGGTACTACATTTTATCTTGGGTCTGAAGGCTGTGCATGTATTATGCTTGCTTGTAAGGTTTTTAGGATTTAGGAGTATGAGTTCTTTAATTCTGGAATGGCATATGTAACCTAATGGAGGAGTATAGCCTATCAATTTAATGGATGTCAGACTAAGCACAATTACTTTTATTCAATAAGTATTACTCCTAATTTTAAGTCTAAAACACTGTTGTCTTATAATGCTTTGTTAAAAGTAAAATTCTCAAACTGAATCAAATAGAAACAGAGCTGTTAACCCATATAAACAGACCAGTGGAACAGAAGAAATTCAGGTGTCATGTGATATGTGCTGGGATTGTATCACTGTGAATTTTGATTTAAGCATTTTTCCATAAGGTGTCCTTCCTGTGGTGTCCAGTGCCAGGTTAAGGATGTTTGGTATACTATATATTTGAACATTCTAATATCCAATGTTGTTAACAGCTTTGGTATACTCTGATATCAGCCAGAAGTTAGGGTGTCACTATAATCTTTGTTGGGTCCCTTTTCCTAGACAGAGTTGCATTTTTCCCCTGAAGTAGAATGCTAAGATATTACTGTTGAAGTCCATCAATTCTATTTCTTTTGCATAGGTGATCCTAACAAAATCATTTAGCCCCTCAAGTGTTGTCTTATCAAATAACTTAGTACTTTAGTTAACATCTGAATTTTTTTAGTAAAAATCTTCTTTTGCTGCCTATGTATTCAAATATTATGAAAGAATAAATGTTATTTTAAAAAAATCTTGTACATAATTTCTGTTGCAAAATGAGATTCCAACCTCTGCTCAGACACATTACACTGATAAGTGTATAATTGATAGCAGAAAATCCTCTGATATTTCTTAGCATATTTTTTCCATCAAATAAGTTATTAGAATAAATGTAACTTCAAAATGTTTATGGTACCTTGTGACTAAAATCACGTGGCAAGTCAGAACTTGAGAAAAATTCCAAAAGGATTCCAACAGCTAAACAAAACAGTCTTGTTCTAATGGTGCTCTGCAGATATTTAAGGCCAGTGCATTTTGATGAATCCTCACGCAAGATCTAGTAGACAGAAACTCACTTGACCTTCTCACTTTGTGTGGACATTTAGAATATAGAGGTCTAGAGAAAGGTTCTTGGTCACTTAGTCCTCAGCTGCTGAATAATTTCTTCTTATAATATGCTTAACGAAAACCTGAAAATATTTATATTGAGGACAAGACCAATATTCTGGAAAGGTTTGGTGGGATAGAACCAAAGATCTGATTCTGTGTTTCTAGCTCCACTGCATGTGGAAATAATGTTAAAAAGTAATGCACAAACAAGTACTTCTGGAAAAATAATTACTTCTTTTAAGTCCTAGTGGCTTTTGTCTTGGAATTCTGAACTTTGTGTAGCTTTACCCCAAATATCCATAGGTCCTGTTACATTTGGAAGAAAAATTTCGCAAACAGTTTTTCTTTTCCTCTGATGAACAAAATAAGAAAATTGTGTCTTGAAGATTTAATTTAAAAGAAAGTATTGAGGTGATATTTAATAACATGATTAGAAAGTGGGGGGCTTGTAATTTTTTTTGTATCATACAGTCCTGTCTCATGCTTTTACTGTTTCATTTCATGGGTTTCTTTTGAAGATGTTTTTGGCTTATAAGCTGAAGTTTTACATTTGACTCATACAAAAAAAAATCCTCCTCTGCAACACAAGTGTACACAAATCGCTGGCAGAGTCTAAATTGTGGATAATTGGATTGAGCTATGAGCTTAAAGATGAAGGGGACAAAAGCGTGTCCCAAAGCTGCATTTGATAGTCTTAGAGTCTTATCTGGGGATGTTTTACACCAGGCTTGAAGACTGCG
The DNA here is from genome assembly GCF_963662255.1 of Cinclus cinclus. Lineage (NCBI taxonomy): Eukaryota > Metazoa > Chordata > Aves > Passeriformes > Cinclidae > Cinclus > Cinclus cinclus. The sequence continues at coordinate 32,997,110 of NC_085051.1, forward strand.
TTTGTTCATAGTGATTTGTACAATCTACAATGACATTTTATTTCAGCTCGAGTCGTACAGACAAACCATAGCATGTATTTAGCTCTTTCTTTTTTGGTTTTGATGAGATATCACAGCAAAACCCTCTGTAGAAGGTTGCTTGAAAAACATGGATTTAAAATGTTGAGATGAATATTGTAATGGATAATGACAAGATGCTGCAATGAGCTGCAATGTTAATATTTTATTAGAGGTAACTCACAGAAAACGTGTTAGGAATCATGTCCTTTTACAGGCTACTGTAAGCACCACTTTGAACTTGTTTCTTACATAGGAAAAATATTTTTTAATTTAGCATGTATACTTTGCCACATAGATTTGTAAACTTCTTTAGGGGATTTGATTTTTTCTTGAAGCCTCATTATTTGCAATAAATGTTCCTGGAAAGTAAAGACTGGTTTATCTTGTTTATCTGTAGTTATAATTTAAAAAGGAATTACATTGGAGAATGAGATACTTCTGTTTGTAAATTACTGCTACTGACACAGTACAGAATGCAACATGGAAGAAATTTCTCTGAATATTTCTCATGATTATATGTCTCTGACTTTTTTCCTTCTCCTCAGTGTTGCTGTCAAAGTTATTACTAAGCTAATTAGTTAATCAAGATAACTTATACAATTTAAGTTGGTATGAAAATACAAGATATCTCTTCATGATAATCCAAAGTTGATCCCATTGAAGTCAGTGGTACAAAATCCCATGAGGCAAAATTAAATTCCATATCTATTAAAAACAGTGTATATATAGGTGAACAGACTGTAATATTTCCATATTTTGTCCTATTCTGCCTAAAAATGCCTAATATTTTTAATACAAAATATTTTTGGAGGAAGTAAGAGCAGATACCATGACTCAAAGGAAGTTCTTAGTAGTATATATACTTCCTCAGACTAAAGCAGATTTTATTGCCATTTTAACAGATGATAAAATATACACTTTACAATGGTTTCATTTATTTTTTAATAAAAATAAATATTTTGAATGGCTATTTGAAAGGAATCCAAGATATGATCTGCATGAAATGACATTAATTTCTAAATACTTTTCTATGATTCAGAGCTCACAACTGTCTTAAATTAGTGATTTCATAGTGTAAAATTCTCAGATGCCATCATCAAGACTAACCAATGGTGCCTTATGCCAGATCAGAAATAAACACAAATGCAGACTTTCACTTTTTGTTTTTCATACGACAGCAGTTTTATGCGACAGGAGAAATGTGGAACCAATTTATTATACTCTCCAGGTGGATTTTTGTGGATTACTTTTTTACTGATCAAACTCCAAATTAAAAATCCAAATGAAAATACCTATCTTTCTTAAATGGAGCGTCAAAGTGTTTCTATTACTATTCCAACTGTTAATTGTAATTAATCATATTGAAGAAAGCCAAAACCTAGGCAAGGTCAGGGTGCCACTGTATCAAGGACTGTGCAAAATAGACAGTAAAAAATAACACCTCTCCAAGGAGGGAGACTAGGAAAGTGGAAGTAACAAGCAGGGGAAAAAGGAATTAATACTATTCACATGATAATGATCTGAAGTATGTATTCTTGAGTGGTAGATATGGAGTATTTCAGTAGCTGAGATACTTCTCAGGGACTTGGTTTTCTGACATCACTGAAATGTGAAGCCTGATAATATCAGGAAACTCTAGTTGAACAGGCAATACTCACTAGTTAGTTTCAAAAACTCTGCCTTTTGCAACTGCCCTGTAATCTAAAAGGAACAGTGAGGAAAGAACAGAACTGCCCTGTTATTTCTAGACCTAAAATGACCACAAGCCTATTCTTGTGTTGTGTCTTCCCTCTGAGACTGGGAAGTCTATATTAGAATTAGTCTGTATTAGAATGGCTTTGTCCATTTTATCATTTTTTTAGTAATTTGCAAGTCAATACATTTGTGTACTTGTATAATGTCACATAATAGTAATTTGTATCGCTTTCTCAATAGCAAACAGTGGTTACTGAAAAATCATGCATTCTCTTCTGCCTTGCCAAACTGTGCTTATATTAAACTAAAACTGTATCTGCATATTAAATCTAATTGTGTCTTAAATTTGTTTGAGAACGTAATCAATATAGAAACAGAATTTCTGAGTACTAATACTTCCCTGCATTTTCAGTATCAGAGTCAACAATGAAATGGAGCTCTTCCTTATTTGTATAAAGTAGAACTTTTCTATTTATGATCTTGTCAGACAGGGCTGTGTATAGACTATGAAGATTATTCTCAGAGGAAATTTGTTCTGGCAATAACACAAAAATTGTTAGATCACAGTGCTTGGTTGGAAGATTATGAAATATTCTCCGATTCCATAGAAAAGTCACACACAAAGGAGAATGGAGAGTGCGATGTTGCTAACATTTTGAATCAAGAAACTGTATTGTGTCTTTGAATTGGAATAGTAGTCACTGTCCTTAAAGATTTTGATTGGCATTTACCTATATTACAATAGAAGTATATTCCTCTAAAAAATAAGATTTAATACAAAAATGCACACAGGGCATTGCAACTCAGCAGCAATTTAGACATATATTCAAATAACTAAGAATCATCATCAGAGATGTTACAGAAATAGGCTTTTATTGATGACAGAATCTCAAAGGTCCAGAGATTTGGATAGTTGTGATTGAGCTTGTTAAAATTAGGATTGTTTGCAAGACTTTTTCCATTATTTCATGTTATAAGAACATTCGTAAAAGTCCCAGCTTTGAATTTGGAATGCTCTAAGATGTAACATTGTTTATGATAATGCCAATAGTAAAACTAAGCAGAGTTTTACAGCATTAGACTAATGGTGCAGGGAAGCCTCAAAACCTTCAGAGAAAATTGGTTTTTATTGCAGTTATGACAGGTTAAAGATATGAGAAAATACAGTGGTATGTCAGATGGGTTGGAATTTTTCTTACAGGAACACTATGATTTCTATGTGAAATTTCCACACATGGCTATTACATTTGGAAATTATGAAACTGAATACTCATGATTCTGCCTCATTCTTGATAGGGTTCGGAAATGTTGAAGAGCATTTCTCTTTCCCCTATCTATCTGGGCTAAGGGAAACCAGCAACTACAATGGACAAACCACACAGCATTGTGACACGTAACTGTAGTGGGTGTGAATGGCAAGGCTTTGGGTGGGAGTGAGGATTTCATGGCTGGCTGCTGTAGGAGGGATTATGTTGGACACAGATGGCTGCAGAGAGCTCCACAACAGACCCATTGCAAGCCAAGGCTGAGTCCATCATCCAAACTTTTGGCACAGATAGATCTCCAGAGGGGCTGAGGCCCATGGATGAATACACCAGAACATAGAATTGCCTGAAGGGAATTGCCTGCAGACTGTGCAGGACCCACACTGAAGCATGAGAAAAAAGTGGGATGGAAGCTGCAGCAGAATGAAACTACTGTGTCCCAGCTGTACACACTGCTCAATGTCTTGCTGAAGGGACTGAGTGTAACCTGTGATGGGATCAAGGGGTGGAAGACAGGTGCCTATGACAAAAAAGTGAAGCTGAGGCTATGAATGGGGAGGAGAGATACTTGGAGATAATCTGAGCATGGTAGTAAAGTTGAGACAGGGAAAGAGGGGGTGAAGGTGTTTTCACTAAATGTGTAAACATTTGTTTTCTTTTGCTGCTGGTTTTGGGTTTGGGGTTTTTTGGTTTCCCAAGACCCAATCCAAAAATATATATATATATTAATTTGCACTGAATAAAATTCTCAAAAAATCTGCTTTATTTTAAACTGTTGTTTGCAAGGGATCTTCTTGCCTTTATTTGGACCCACAGGTAAACTCCTCTGGGGGCATTGCATTACCTTTGAAAACTGGGGACATGTGCTGGTTTGGGCTGGGATAGAATTAAATTTAATTAAATATGTTTATTTACTTTTAATATGTTTATTTACTAAGTTTCAGTAAAGTAGTTTCAATTTTACTTGTATTAAATCATATAGTGTTGTGCTTTGGATTTGTGACCAAAGCAGTGCTGATAAGATGGGGATGTTTTAGCTATTGTTGAGCAGCACTTGCACAGCACCCAGGTCTTTTGTGTTTCTCATACTTCCTTGCCTGTGAGTGGACAGGAATTTGGGAGGGGACAAGCCAGGACCACTGACCCCAAGTGACCAAAAGGATGTTCTGTACTTTATGATATGATGCACAATAGAATTTGGCAGAAACAAGGAAGAATGTTTCAAGTGGTGGTGTTTGTTTTTTCAAGTGGTTGAAATTCCTGGAATGGCTGAACAGCTGCCTGGACATGGGAAGCAATGAATTAATTCCTTGCTTTACTTTTCTTGCATGCATGGCTTTTGCTGTTCCTATGAAACTGTCTTTATCTCAATCCATACATTTTCTCACTTTTGCCCTTCCAGGTCTCTCCCAATCACTCTTGGGAAGCATGAGCAAGCAGCTGTGTGGTCCTCAGTTGCCTGCTGGGGTTAACCCATGACAGGTCATCTCTGATGTATCTGTCACCAGCACAACCCATTCCAAAACAGTCAACAGGAGGCACCACCACCTGAGGTGTTCCTTGGGCCTTGCTGATTCCTGCTGCTTGTAGAAACTGGGCTGTCTCCTGGACTAAAATGGGAAAAGCACTGTTGTAAATCATTATCATTCACCTCACTATGTTTGTAAAATGCTTTGATGTTATTTGCCTCTTTGGCATTCAGCCACAGCTCTGCTGGATTGGAAATACATGCTGGTTCAGCTGTGCATATTCTGCCGGAATCTGCTTCTGTATCATAGCTGCAGACAGCTCAGCTCATACAGTCTAAGCGGTGTCTGACATCCTATTTGAAGAAAGTAAGACCTATGCCATAAAATGACATATAATACTTACGTATTTGCCAAGTTCCCTACAAGAAATTCATCCCATGTTTTACTAACTGAAAGGTTTGAAAAGGAAATAGAGAAATGTTCATAGAGAAATGGCTTCAGAACTTAGTATATTTGATCATGATGTTTGAAAATTATTTTTTTCCTAAATAATCCAGTTACTTGTGGGTTCTAGTGGGTGTACTTTTTTGCATGCACACTGGAAACCAACAGATTTTTCTGTGCTGTTTTTCTGACCTTAAAGAGAAAGGGGAAAGAACATAAGAGTCAAGGTAAGCAGAGGAGAGTGGAACATTCCCCTCCCTTGCCTGGATGCTGATGCTGTGCCTGATGTACCCCAGGGCACATTTGGCTCTCCTGGCTGCCAAGGCACTGCTGACTCATGTTCAACTTGCCACCAATCAGGTGGCAACCACCAACCCCAAGTCCCTTGCCATGGCACAGATTTCCAGAGTTTCATTCCCCAGTCTGTATATATATCCAGAGTTGTCCCATTCCAGGTGCAGATTCTGGCACTTGATTGTTAAATTTCATATGGTTGGTGTTTGCCCAGCCCTCTAATTTGTTTAGGTCCCACTGCAGGGTCTCTCTGCAGTTAGTCAGCTAGTTTGAGTTAGTCAACAGCTCCTCCCAATTTAGTACCTGCAAACTTAGCATCCCTTGCAGTCCTGTGTCTAAGTTAATGAAGGTGTTGAAGAGCACAGGGCCTAGGATAGCGCCCTGCAGAATCCCTCTAGTGACAGGTCACCAGTCTGATGTCACCTCCTTCACTATAACCCTTTGCACCTGACCCATGAACCTGTTCCTCACTCACCACATGATGTGTTTATCCACTTGTGTGCTGGATATTTTATCCAACAGGATACTGTGAGAGACAGCATCAACAGCTTTACTGTAATCCAGAACTGATTACATCTACTGGCTGTCCTAGATCAGCTACGTAGGTTACCTAGGTGGGTTACTGTAAAAGAAAATCAGATATGACAAACAGCACTTTCCCCTCATGAAGCTGTGCTGTCTATGACCAAAAACTGTGCTGCCCTTCAGGTGTGTTTTTTCAATTTCTCCCATAATTTTACCAGTTGTTGAAGTGACAGGCCTGTAGTTTCCAGGGTCATTCTTACTCTGCCTGGAAACTGGTAAAACACTAGCCAGTTTTCAGTAGACCGGGACCTGCATCAAGTGAAAAGTTCTGTGCCTCTTGTATCCTTGGAAAATAACTCAAATCTGAAGAGACAAGGCCAACGCTACAAAGAGTGCCAAAATACCTTAAAAACAGTCTCACAATGAGTAGAACTTTTCTAAAATGCTTGCTAAAATATCTCAGTCCCTCCTACTGAAGTCAATAGGAGAGCTTTTTCCATTGACCTGTCCAGGTTCATGAGTTCAGGACAGCAATTAAGACATTTGAAAAACCATCTTAGTGCTTTAAGCTGACCAAAATAAGAGTATGACATTCTCACAAGAGAGGCAGTTCTTCAGGGGTTTCCTGATCAGTGTTACAGATCTGAAAGTAACTCAAAATAGCTCAGTTAGCTTTTGCTAACATCCAAATGCTTAAAAAATTGTTCTTAGTCTTTGAAGATTTTGCACATCGACCACCATTAGTTACAAAGCTATTTCTATTCCATAGACACATATGAATGCTATTCTGTTAAGTATAATTTGATGCAATGCACATGAAAAACACTTAAAATAATTAATGTTTAGCAAGAGTGGTTTGTCCTTTTTTTTTTTTCCTTTGCTTTTTGTTCTTGTCTGTAAAAGTTTATTCCTTCAGTAGACTGGGTTTTCTGTCTGTTATTAACTTTTCCTATTTCTTTTATATTCCATTTTGTGGCTCAGTACATATAAAGTTTTTAAAAGTCTGTTCCAGTTCTCAAAAAATACTTCATTTTTGTATTCATTGTATTAAAACAATTATACAGTGTAATCTGGATGGTTCCATGCATTGAGATAACTATTATCACAATGACAATATCTGCTGAGATACCTTGGGACATTTAGGAAATTAATTTCACTTCTTCATTGTTTTCTTCTCTTACCTAGTTTTACACTATTTTTGCCATATGTGTGTCAGAAATTTGTGCATTCCAGATATAGCTTGGTCATCTGGAAGGTGTTCTATTCCTTACAGATCTCTGTTCCACAAAGATTTATTATGTTCAGCATTGGTCTTTTCTAGATGATCTCCTTCATTTACTGATGCTTATTCTGCTCCCTATAGTGTGACGGTTGATAATTCAAAATCTAAAGAAGTGAACAAGGAGGTGACACAGTAATGCCGTATTCCAAGATGGCTATGGAAGCAAATTGCTTACCTTCTGTCTCAACAATTCACATCTCAATTTCTTCTGATGTCTGTGCAAGCATCATCATATAGAACAGAAAAGTCTTCAACAATAAATTTTTCGTAGTGGAAATTTCCTGTCCTAATTTCTCCACCATGCATTGAGTCTGTCAAGGGAGGACCAATATTCTGGATGGAAGGTGAGAACAGAGACAGTAGCACACTGTTCATTCAGTCTGACAGCAGAATGCACAACAATATCATTGGTTTACTACAAAATAGATTGCAGAAATTTGTATTTAAACCTATGGGCAAGTAAGGAATAATCTTTTTCTAGACCTCAGCCTTAGAAGGACTTAAATTCTCCTTGTAACATTGTACCTTAACTGTGGATCTTTCTTGGTAATAATTTTATTTTTGGTTGGTGTAAAAGCTATTTTTTCCTCTTCATTTAGGTAATTAGAAAACAAGCTTTTTCTTTCTTTGATAGCAATTTTTCTTTTCATTGCACTGCTCGGTGTGGGTCTCATTGCTGTAGTATCACCTTTGTCTTCCATCCTAAACATGCTAAAATTGCCTCTGTGCATTCCGCTGAAGAAGAGGCAGTAGTGCAGTGCACCCAGGAGAAGGTGCATGCTGTCTCTGCAGACACATGCTTAGTGTAAACTGTCTGCATCCTTGAACCTGTTAGAGTACTTCATGAATTTCAACACATAGTGGTAAGGTACAGATTTGGTTGTGATAGTGCCAAAACATGCCCTGGGGGTGCAGGCTTACTGAGAGCAATTTACATTGCATGTTTCAGTCCTCAAAATGAATTTGTGCCACTAAAAACAACATAGGACTTTTCTCCACATCCTCCTCTCAACCACATAATCTGGAAGAAAGCTAGTAGAAGTACTTCCATATGGAAAAAAGATAGCTGCAGCCAAAACAAGTTGTTCAGCTTATTAGGATCAGTATGAATAAGTTCATTGAAAAATTGGCATGTCTTAATGTTATTTTCTAAAGAAATGTTTAAATGCTGATCATATTTATCATTTAAATAAGATTTTGAACAAATGACAAAATATTTTGTGCCTTAGAGCATAAATATTTTTACTATGTGAAAGTTTATATTTTTGTGATAATTTCCAATTTTGGTGAATGGCAGCATTTTAAAGCTAGTAAAAGCAAGAGATAATAATAAAAAAGTCCCTAATATGCCAAAGTCTAAATTAGTAATTTACATTTCAGGAAAAAATGCAATGCATAATTAATTTTACTCTTACTGGTAAACTAAAAAGTACAAAATTTTTTTTAAAAGTTTTAAAATTTATAAGCAAAGCACAGAGGTGTAAATTGTGTGTTAGGCACTGCAGGTATTCCATTTGTGGCTGTCATGGAGGCACCTGTGAGATTATTTGCTTCCCTGCACTGTGAAGATGCATTTTGATGAACAGGTTCATTCAAACAAAACTGAGCAGGAGTTTTCCTGTATATGGAAAAGAATGTATTTTATTTGCCATTCACATAAGTCTGTTCATGGACCTTCTGACTTGGAAAAGAAAGGGAGGAAACTAGGAGCTGTGGATATGTCCACCTCTATACAGAACTCTGCATTCTGTGTCCCATTTCTGTCCTCTGGAATGATGATGCAAATTTCCAAAAATGTCAACTTTATGTTCCCACTCTATTTGTCATGCCACACTGGGGGTTCTGCATCCAGTCCTTGTCCCCACAATTCAAGACAGAAATGGGAAGACTGGAAAGGGTCCAAAGCAGTCCATGAAGATGACCAAAGGGCTGGACAACCTGCCCTTTGAGGAAAGACTGAAGGATCTGCATCACCTCGTCCTGGAGAAGAGAAAGTTTGGGTACACCTCATCACAGTATCCTAGAATGTAAAGGACAGCTGCCAAGAGGACAGAGGAGAAGACACAATGGGTACAAGTTGCATGGGAAGAGGCTTCATCTCAATATAAGAAAAAAAATTTTTTTAGTGATAACTATCATCCCCTGCAACAACATCCCTAGGGGCACAGTAGAGTTCCCAACACAAGAGATTTTCAAGATGATCTCATCTACACTTTCTTTCTGTGAAAGGTTAGACCAGAAGATCTTATGAGATCTATTCCAACCTGTGTTGCTCTCTGATTCTGACTTAAATATCTTCCACTTGAAGAAGTGTGGTTCTTATATTTGGTGTCCTGCTTCTTATTTACCCATCACTACATAAACAGAAATTTTCCCTTAATTTTAACAATTTAGCTACTTTTCAAGTTACTGGCTATTAAGGTAACAGCCAATATATGTAAATTTCAATAATATAAAGATATTTATGTCAAGGAACAGAACATTTGGTGTTTTCTGGCTGAATAGCTAGAGCCTAATTTTCAGAATGAAAATTCATTTATGATTCTTATTCAAGATATGAATTGCAGCTTTTGTATTATGTCCAAACAGGCTTTCCATTAGATGGTCTTTCTGCCTAGCAGAGATTATTTTAATATTTTAGCAAATGTTACTGGCATAGGCAGTATCCATTGAGGCACTTCTCTTTGAATAACTTGTTTTTAGCTTAAGACTATCAGGTATTTAGTCCTTACTGCCAATTACCTAAACAGCACTTCCACAGCTGTAAAGGGTAATTATTGCAACACTGCACCACAAAACTAATTTTGTCTACCTATAAAATATTTTTCATCATATACAATTTCCATGATATTTTGACAGACCAGATTTATGTGTATATAAATATTTGTGGTTGATAATCTACCAAATCTATTTATTTTAGACCTTAGATTATGTTATTTTGAGACAGAATAAGTTGCTTTTTGGACCTCATAGTGAGAGAGGTTTGCAGATTAATGTATGCTTTTCTGTCATTCCCAGTGCAAGTCTTTCAGGGAATACACATTGCTGAGCCAGTCTGGCCTGCTTTCTATGGTGCCTTCCTCCCCTTTCTTACTACTTTCTATAACATATGGTTTGTTTTATGTAACAGAATCAAAGAGCCTTCAATTTTTCATGCAGAGCTAAACCATGCAAACTACCATGTCTGCAGTCTACTTTCAAAATGATATTAAGAAGAAAAGAAGAAAACAGAGAATGCTCTTGATGAGCTGTAACTCAGTCTGCCTCTTCACTTGCTCTGTTTAGTCATCAGCATATTGCCTGAACTCTGTGTCTTTCCTTTTCTGGGACAAGTTTTTGTCACCAGCTGGAAGAATGATGCAGGGAAGGACCATGAAGATCACCTTCAGCAGACATGGGGATGGCTGACTAAGCCTCTCTTTACTAAGCAGGCAGTAGTCATGAATGCACAGTTACTTTGGTTTTCCTTTTCAGCCCCTTTGTGCCCCTCTAACAGCCCATACAAAAACCGCCTGCTTTCCCAAGAAGCCATCTTCCAGTTTGGAACAACATTATCTGTCACAGGCTCACTCTAGCCAATTTCTCCCTCCTCTGACAAAAAGCCTCAGAAGGATAACACCTAGTCACAGAACCTCTGCCTACTGGGTACCAGTATAGTATTATCTTTGGGCTATAACCTCACAACATGCATGAAAACATTTTAATGCTCCTGCAATAGGTTTGACTCTAGAGAGAATGCTAATAGCAACATGTGTTCAAACTCTTATGTATGGTTTGGGTCTTCTTTTAAAAATGTATGTAGGACTTCTGTGGATATAAAGGATTAATTTACCCATGTATTATGTTTCTATTTATTCCAGTTTAGGGCTCTGGATCATCCTAAAAATTAAATGTTATGTGTTAATGAGGGCTGTGGTATGTTTGTGTTGGTTTGCTATCACTTGCCAATGTATCACGATTTGGAACAAATGGAATCACAGTCTGGAAAAATAACATTTTACACATTTGCTCCATGCTAGAATGATATCTAGCGCAACAAAATCCTTTTTTATTTATTACTGTCCCTAGATGTTATGGCACACAAATAAAATATAAATGTTTCAGGCCAGTTGTTACCATGACTGGTAAGGCTATCAGAAAAGTTTTGAACAATCCAGTATCAGGCCAATAGCTTTTACCACATACAACATCTTAAAAGGAGACAACGCATTTTTTCTTCCTCAAGCTGTGACACACAGTCCCTTCATGTCCTTAAGCCCTCAGAAAGCACTGAGTGTTTTGGTTTAGTCTGCCTTCCAGCACTGCAAGGTACTTTTAAATAGAAAGGTTGAGGTGTCAAATAGAAAGGCTGAGGCTGTTGAAATGTGACACAATAATAAACTGCTTGAAAATATTTTAGCCATGAATGAGATAGTGTACCAAGTGTGTTCTGACCTAATGTACTACGACTTTTTCACCTTCCTTTTTTACTTAAGTAAGGAGAGATAGCATTCTTCTTGTCCCACTCATTCTTCCATCTGAGTAAGAAGCAACACAAAGATAATGCAAACAATAAATTGTTCATTACAGTCGAAATTCTGGATTAGAGCATGCTGGATTCTCCAAACACGTAACAGAAATAGGTTTTTGGCTGTTTAAACCAGCCAGTGGGAAATCCATCAGATCCTGGGGGCAAGCCACATATCACATCTGGCTAAAATTCAGAAACTGGCAGAGTTTCACTGCTTTGGGAAATTTAAAGTGAATGTGAAGTTCAACTTCATCAACAATTTTAGTTACTTCTTGGGAAAGTAATGTAGTACAGATGTCTAGCATTTGCAGGCCTGTACCAAAACCTGTAAATCAAGAAGTAAAACACTCCTAGTTTTCACTGAGCATTTTGTTTCATTATAGTCTATTCCTGGATCCTGTGTATTCATACATCTGTTTGATCAAAATAGTGTTTTAAAGCACATGCAATTGTGAGGCAATTTAAATGCTAAATAAAATTAAAAAGGGTCAATTTGCACTTGAACTGTGCTAATTTTTTGATAAAGCATCCAGCAAGACAATAAAAAAACACAAGGTGCATATTCACCTAAGTGTGCTCTTGTGATAACAAACCAAAACATGAATTTGAATCTGTATCTGATTAAATTTTAGAGCTTGAACCATGTATAATAAATGGCATGTGGTACTTCATCCTGATGACACATCCTATCTGTTTAAAAGCAATTTCTCAAAGATGATACCTGTATTACTAAGAAATTTTTAGTTCTTGCCTGTAATGAAGGATGGCCATCCAAAACAGCAGTTTACAATAAACTTGAAACATAAAACAGTATTTTTAGTGTTTCTACTAAAATGCAAATTAGATATTTCTAATATTAGGAATCTAGCAACAAACATAGTTTCCTTATATAAAATAAGTGCAGCACAATTTACAAATATTTTAGTCATTAAAAGCATTTTTTAAATTTATGCCTAGAACTAGTAGTAAATTTCCTCTTTAACAAATGTGTTCTGATGTGTTGATTTTCAAACTACATTTTAGAAAATCTATATAAATGAACAGCGATTATCAAATGTGTATTCCATTAAAAAATACCATATGGCTCAGCATTTACTGTGTTAAATGAGAAACTGAAGGAGGCGGGGTTTATATTTCTCCTAATGCTTATGTGCAATTTCCATTAAAATAAATGATAAGCATATTCCAAGAACAGATAGCATCTCAAATTTAAGATCACATTCTGTTTTTTTACTCTTTAGAGGTGGATCATTTAAAGAGTAACACATAATGCCCCAATACCTTATTATCCTTCAGACTCTGTTAGGAAAGTTGGAAAACTTATTTCCTTGTAGAATTAGTTTAGCTCAGAATATAAAAGTCAAATTAACTATAAATTCTTATTTGGTTAATTTATTTTCATTTTTCAAACCCTGACCACAGCATGCTTTGTTTCATTAGACAGATTGGCAGTATTAAATCTTTTGTGTGATTTGTTAAATGTGTTAAATCAAGGTGTTTATAAGCGGCCTTGCTTTTATTATGCTACTGAAATCTTCCTTAGTTGCTGAGTGCAGTGACAAGTTCTATCACCTTGTTGTCTCTAAAAACCAAGGAACTATAAAGCATCCCCACTTAAAACACCGTATATCTAAAAATAAATATTTATTTAATTACACACGGAGGTTCTACCTCGTGGCGACCCTTGGAAACACTGGCTCCTTGTCTTGTTATGGAAATCCTTGTAATGCAGAGGAGCCAGTTTGTAGTGGCAACAAATTAAAAAAAACAGTATTCATTTTTTCTATAAGTTCCTGACAAATAACAGTACAATGTGTACTATGTTGTGAATTGCAGGATGATGACAGAAGACTCTAAGATAAGGAAGTAAACTCCTGCACAGTGTGCACATCTTTTCATCAGCATGCAGGGAAAAAATGTCAGATAAGATAAGTCATGAGAGAGAGGATTAAGGAAAGAAAAATATGTCCATTCTTAATTTTATTGCACAAACTATGTTCTGTTCCTTATATGCTTCTAGAAGCTCTTGTCCTGCAAACAGATATGTGGAAAACTTTTCTTCTCCAGCAAACGGGATTATTCATCTGAATGCAATTTTTGTCAGCTGACCTTATATTAATGATTTCTAATTTTAATATTTGCAACCTCAACCCAAGTGCCATTGACTTTCAGCTCTTGGAGAGGGGGAGTATTTTATGACCAATCCCCTTCCTAGAGTTGCATTATATGTGTTTTCATCAATACAACAAACTTGTATGAAAAACTCCAATTGAAAAAAAAAAAAACCCAGCCAACCAAACCCTATCAAACAACCTTGCTGTGCTGTGAAGGTAAATGAAAAAGAAAGTAGCAATAAAAAATTAATTCTTAGAAACCTGTGACACAGGATAGCTTTGTGCAGTGAATTCAATTCAATTAATCACTTAATATGTCAGAGAAAACAATTGAAAATCGAATGCTAGAGAACGTCAAAGTATTTCATCCTCTCTATATCAAGTGTGGAGAGCTACAAGTATATCACCTTTCCTCATTGGGATGGCAATGGAAATGCTCACAGTATTCTGCAAAAGTAGGAGTAGTTTAAAAAGATATGTTCAAAGATGAATTAAAACAAGATCAAAGAAGAAGTATTATTTTCAAATGCTCTGAAATCCAAAGTGTTTTCCCACTTATCTGCTTTCTTATACCATCTGATCTGGAAATACTTAATGTTTTATTAGAGCATTGTTTGAGGGAGCAAAGAGAGGCTTCACTTTGTCATTTAACTGGTTCAAACTCATCCCTTAATGGTCTGATTCTTCTTCCAATAAAAATCAATAATAAAACTTCTTTTTGCTGTTCTGGACTCTGAAACATACCTCAAATACTTAAGTGATTCCTGTACATACTTGTATACCTCAGTAATATCTTTCAAATTTGGACACTAATTTCAGAGATGGTTTATATATATGTGTGTATATATATATATATATATATATATATATATATATATATATATATATATATGTCTTGAGAACTACCAATGCAGAGATAATTTTCTACTTAAAATTATGTGAAAGTATTAGTAAATCCTTCAAACAGAGAGATGTTATCTATTCTGAATAGAAATCGGCACAGCCTAAAGGACTGCTGCTTTAGGTAACTATGATGCTAAAACAACAGAAAGTGATCTTTTTTACATCTGGATAAACACATTCAAAGATGAAATCACAAGCTGGGGACCTAATTTTCAGAAGCAAAATGTGTGTGGGAAGAATATTCACATTCAGACTAAATTGTTCACTGACGGCCATAAATAGACATATTTATGTCAATGTTGTTTAATGATACAATCTCAAGTTATCCATGTCATTAAATAAGAAGATAATCCAAAACCTAACCAAACCAAGTAAAAACAAACAAACAAAACAAAACAAAACAAAAAAGCCCTAAAAGATCAATCTGAGCTACCTCTCCCCTTCTTTAACCACTATCATTGCAATTTTTTCACGAATTCAAAGCTTCCTGGGTCTGTCACTTGTACTTTGCACTTCTAAGAGGAGTCTGGTAACTCTTCCCCCTAACCTCCCATCAGGCAACTGAAGAAAGTAGTAAAATCCCTCTCAGCACTGTTTAAGAGTGAAAAAACACCTTTAACCAGTACTGTGGCACAGATATTGAACATTTAAATTTGTTTAAAAAGGATCCAAACTGCATGCATTAATGTTCAAATTCCATCTTTAGTAGCTAGGACTGAACACCATGACAATCTGAACAGAAAATACAGCAGCTTGAATTGCAGTACAACCACATACTTTGTTGAGTGGGTTGAACACTAGTCAAACTGTGAACTTTGAAGGCTGTAATTTCATATTCTTTAATCATGATTTATTCTTTGTTGAAGCAATAAAAGTTAACTGTAGAGGATATGTGCTGATCTGTAAGAGAGTGTGGTTTTGTTAAAATATATTTTAGGAATCAAACTAGTAAGCTAAAAATGTTTACAACCTGTGACTTAGCATGTATATTAACAGACAGTATTTATCTGAGGCTAATAAATAGGCTTACTCTGCTTTCAGCTACTCTAGAGAAAATCAAGAAACAGCTTCTGGGATTCAGAAATTTAACTGAATGTATAACTCTCCACATGAAGTTCATAATATAGCTCAGATCTTTAACTGTAACTTCATTCATTCTTTCAATTGCTGTGAGCCAGTATTCATTTTGGTGATATATTTAATATTTAGAAAAAACAAACACCAACAAATTCTCTCTTTGCAACACACTGAAAATAAACTAGTCCAAGAATTATCAAGGCATCATTAAAGCAAGTAAACTTATGAAATGCACAATAATTTTTATTCAAAAGTCTGTATTAAAGTGGTACAAATAAAGTGTTTGCAAGTCAATGCCTAAGATATATATCCAGAAAAATAAAATCAAATTAATAGATAAGATGTAGCATAGTAAATAATTGAGAAATTATTGAATGAAGCAGTAAAATACTTTACAAAAATCTTGCCAAAATAAAAAATTTCTTTGGCTAAATATCTAAATATAGACTCTCTACATATGCCTATTTCTCTCTCAAATTAAAAAAAAGGGGGGGGGGCAAAAAAAGCCACACAGTCATATAAGTCTTTACAAAGGCAGTAAAACCAGGAAGATAAAAGGTATAAAATGCTTATAAATATTGCTGAACTCTCATAACAGTATTACCACCAAATCAGTGAGATAAATTGATGTGGTCACCATGGGTCTGAGTGACAGTCCAATTCTACCTTATGTCACTGATCTGCTGGGTCACTCAAGCAAATCAAGTTATTGTCTTACTCCAGATCACTTACTCCCCTCTAAAAAGAAAACAAACCAAAAATCCCCTCAACCATGTTTTGTGAAGTGGCCTTTGAGGTCTGTGGAAGGAAGGTGCTACATAAGAGATGAGTTTAGAATTTATTTAGTGGTACATGCACACATATCGGGACAGGTGAAGCAACTTCAGGCCTTGTCAATTTGAGTAATGATTCAAGTGATAAATTGCATTTGATGTTGGTTTATGCCTATCAGTGTAACATGCTGAAAGTATCAGGAGTTCCAGTAACTTCAGCAATCTTGGCTAAGCCTTTCTGTGCTACTTAATTTATTTGCTCCTTTTCTATCCTTTTCTGATGTTAAACTCAAAAAATCTGACTAGAATTATGAGACTGAAATGTACTAGAAAGTAATTTTATAATTTATACTACCGGGGCTGAAAAAGCTGTGCTACGATATGACCCTGCTTCTGAGCAAAAAATTATATTTAAATATTGTGAACCTATCAAAGAATCCAGAAGACAATTTTAAAATCTAACTGACTTGTTACCTGCAAGTCTTTGCTGTCTTAAAATAAAGGAGATCTCCACACTTCTATGACAGAAATACGGTAGACACATATTCTATTTTCTTGGAAATAATAGATGCAGTATGTTTTTCCCCATATCTGTGGGATATGTGTAAAAAAAAAGTCGTTTTAGCAAAATTATTTCTAACTTTCTATATGAAGATGAACTTCAAGTAACCAAAACTGAGAGAAGAATGTTTTAAAGAAAATAAGGAAGCAAAGAGACTCAGCACAAAATCTGTTGTGCTACCAGATATGCCTGTCAATAACAGTGTACTCTTCTTCCAGTAAAAGCTGCAGTGCAAGTATATTACTGACACAGATCACATTTGAAACAGGTTAAAATGAATGCAAGTTATAAAGTATCAAAAACTATGGCAATGCTGTTTTGTAAGCTCACACCCTGCAGCAAGACATAATATAGGATGATATACCAATTTATTTGCAATCCAGGTATTTCTTTGGAATACCTTGTAATTATTAGACGGGACAGGGAGATTGTGGGATTGGCAGGGAGTATGCATGTCTGTAATTTTTGTTAGAGTGCTGATATGTGTACATTTGTACTGATAAGAGTGGTGACAGAAATAGAAAATCCTAAATTGCTTTGGGGAATGAAAAAGAGGGATGGATAGAAAAGCTTCCCACTACCCTCTGCCTGCCTCCCATTCTAAACATTATATACGCCACATCAAAAGGCAGAAAGGGCTCCTCTGTTCTCTTCACAGTTAGCCAAAATTCCTCTTCACTCATCTCTGATAAATAACCATCAAACAGGCATGCAGCTTTACTCTCTGTAAAGCAGGAATGAGGTCTTCGTAGCATCATGACGGTTTTTAAAAACTTTTCTAAAATATCAAACAGAAATCTTCAGTGTTGGACCTGTGAAATACAATTTCCCTGTAACAGCTGTGTTTATGGTATGCATGTCACTATATAATTCTAAGCTAACACTTATGAACATTTGGAGGGGATTTACTCAGTAAAAGAAAATCCTGTCAAACATCACATAACTGCTTTGAATATGTTCATTAGCAGACATGCAATATTTGCTTTCATACTTGTTTGCAGAGCATTCGAACATTCTGGAATGGACACTCAGGCTTCTTTGTATGAAGACAGATATACAATCCAGGTAGTAAACAGATTTCTCCCAAAGGCCTGGATTTAGATGTATTGGGGCTTTATAAATTTATGCTTGACCTTTGATGAACTGAAAACCTTTCAAAGCAAATGTAAGTTTTAAATGTTGTTTATAGTGAATCACAGGTACAAGCATTGCAATTTTGCACTTTGCTTCATAAAATAGGTGCACTGAAGCTGGAAAAAGCAGTTGAATCACTGCAAAAAAGCAGAGATCAAAGATCCATAGCTGAAAAGAAAAATCTGGATACCTTCCTCACCCACCAAGAATAAAAATATCCACAAACAAAAACACCCCATTAAGCTACAATGAGATTCAAGGTTAAAAGCTTTAAGCTGTTCAAATGTTTCCAAGTTTGGTCTGAAATTGATTCAAAAGGGCTCCTTTCCATAGTGCAATACATTTATATTGGCTCAGACAATCTGAAGATAAAAAAAGATTTGAGTTCAGACTCCCTCTTTAGCCTGGGTTCAGATTTCACAGGCAAAATTCAAATGGCCCTGCCTGTGGACTAACAGATGGAGTTAATCTACTACTGTAGGCAACTACTTGCAAAACACGCACACAAGACAGCATCCATGCCCATTTTTGTAGGAAACTACTGCACACAGCAGCAGAGGGAAAACTTTTACCTTTATAAATCAGCAGTAGTAGCCATGAAACTACAAAGTTTCTATCAACAGATAAAAATAAAATCTTAATATTATTTGATTAAAGGGAAACCCTGTCTGCTTTCATTTAGACAAATGTTTATGGCAGTCAGTCAAAAGTGGTTTTGAAAGCATTCTGAAATGACGTAATAGTTACCTACTGTTAAATATGGAAGCATATTTTATTTAAAAGGAGTTGGAACTATGATGGTATGTAGAAAAAGAAAAAGAATACATGATATATATGTTTGATCTGCAGTGCTCTTGTCTTTACACAGTCACGCATTGTAAGAAAAAAAAAAGGAAGAAAAGAAAAGAAAAGAAAAGAAAAGAAAAGAAAAGAAAAGAAAAGAAAAGAAAAGAAAAGAAAAGAAAAGAAAAGAAAAGAAAAAGAAAAAGGCAACCCACAAAAACAGCAGCTCATTGATTAGGAATAAGCAAAGAGCTTTTCTTTGGGGAAAAAACTCCAAGATGGCAAATAATAATTCTTAGCGTTTTGATTCCAAGTTGATAAGCATTTTGAGAGATTACTTGTGCTTTGAATAACTTACTTGCAAGTTTATGATATAATGTAACACAAAGAGTTGCACTTATCAGATGCCAGATGGTAACAGAGAGAACTCCAAATTAGCTCTAACTGGTCACTTGCAAAAGGTATGGTTGCAGATGACACCTATGCATAAAAGTTCAAGTCAAGTGGAAGCAGATGAGTATCTCTTTCAAAAAGCCTAAGTACTAGCAGCATTCTTGCTTCCTCCAGCTTCACAGATTCACAATTACATAGCTCAATTTTCAGGCAGGGTGGAGCAGCTGGGAAAAGCATCCCCTCTTTTTACTTCCTGAATCCCACTTTGGGATTATATGTAAAGGTGTACTGAGGCATGGAGAATTAACTATATATTGTTTTCAGGTTTAATTAATACCTTATTTCTATTTAATTTTCTTATGATTACTCTCTTGCTATTCTTTCTATAGAAAATATCACTAATACGTGAAGGAAAAAAAAAAACAAAAACATGAGAGAAAGAAACATACATTTAAAAGCACTGCATCAGATTAAAAAAAAACACATCAGGAACTGTTAAACTGGTGGTTGCCTATGCACTCTGAAATCTTTCACACGTGTCTGTCCTGTGCACTGAATGAGGTGGAGTCCTGTGGGAAAACAAGATGAGAGCATGTAATTAAAGACTCTATCATAATGCATATGCATATAACACTACACTGCACACACAATGTGTGGCTCATTTTCTTTCTCATCCTGTCCCTGCAGAGAAGATGAGAGGGAAAATGAACTACACATGACAGATGTTAGTAACATCAGTAAATGCATTTTTGGAAGCCTGTCAGATTCTAAAGTCGTTTAAAGGATGTTGTGCAAATAGAATAGAATAGAATAGAATAGCATAGAATAGAACAGAACAGACTAGAAAACGTGGTAGAGGAAACATGTCAGCTGACCAAAATTAACTTCAAACACTTTTAACAAGTGTTCTAAAATAAAGCCAAGAACAATAACTTCCTGCTAACAAGGGGGTGACACCTGGTGATTGTTTTCAAGAATGCTAAAGAAACTTAACACACACAAAAAGTGAAATCCTATGTGTAGTACCATTCTGATAATTTATAATAGTAATTTGTAATAGTCCTTTCTGTGCAGTCTGTTACTTACTTGTGAGTCACCACTATAGTGAAATGGAGTGGTTTCTTTATGATTCTTGGGTAGGAACCCTAGCATTAGATACTGTGCTTCTCCAGGTGATATAAATATTCCTCATGCTTGCATAAACTGATCTCCCAGAGAAATAGATGTTCAAATGACTAATGAGTTAATTTGCTTCAGTTTTCTTCTACATGTCTAATATTCATATATGTACTCATCCTTTATTTTTGAATGCAAATTTGGTATAACTAAAGATCAATCTTTTAAAAATAGTTATTTTCCTTGCAGTTTACATCTAATTTATTTTTCCTGAATAAAATAACTTTTTCTGAGAGCATCTAAAAAATGTCCAACTTAATTTAGAGAAGAGACCAACCCCAGTCTGGCTACAACCTCCTTTCAGGTAGCTGTAGAGAGCAGTAAAGTCTCCCCTGAGCCTTCTTTTCCTCAACTCTTTCAGCCAGTCCCTATTTTCCTTTCTCTGGACACTAATTCCTTGAATTATGGGGGTTTTATTGTGCTCCCCATTCCTTCTTCCATCTCAGGGGATTGGGTACCAAAAGAATGACTGTTATTACTAATAAAGACTGAGGCAAGAAGGCACTAAGTTCCTCAGCATTCTGTTAGTCCTTTATCACTATGCAGGCAATTAGAAACAGGACAAGGGGAAATGGCCTCAAGTTGCACTAAGGAGATTCAGCTGGAGTACTGGGAAAATTTATTCACTGAAAGAGTGGTTAAGAATTGGAATAGGCTTCCAGGTAAGTGCTGGATTCATCATTCGTGGAAGAATTCCAAAAAAGTAGAATGTCGAACTTAGTGATTTAGTTTATTGTGTATGATGGTGTTTGTTTGCAGGTTGGACTTGATCTTGGAGTTCTTTTCCAACCTTAAGGATTCTATGATTCTAAGGATAGAGATTCTCAGACCTCTCGATAATAATGTATGCTAGTATACACACACACACAGACATATATATATAAACACAAATATATATATATGTATATGTACATATATTTGTATGTATATATACACATATTATATATATCCAAGTTTAAGAGAGAGAATAGTCTTGACTTTTATAACCAAGAGTTGAAATAGTTGCAATATTAGCCAAGTCCAATAAAATTATTTAGCTGTCATTTTATATTTTACATTGATAAAGAGATCTAGACACACACAGTCTGTGATTCATCAAATATTTCAGTGTAAATGCTATTTAAAGTGGCACCAATAGTTTAAATATGATGAGGATAAAGGAGTTAGCTACACATTTCCTACAATGCTATAAAATCCATTGAAATTTGTTAAAATTGGTCCGAGTTTTGATGGATTGTGGATGAAGCTTAGTCTAACTGATGGACATCTTGCAATGGAAAGACCCCTTGAGGAAGGGAATTCCTGTCATTATGGAACCAGAAATTTTTTCAGAATTTTAAAGAGCAAGTACTACAATAAATAATAAATAAGTAAAGGTGGGGGAGCCCAGGTACTAAAAAAGCAATTCAAAGAAACTTGCTAGATTTGATATAGTCATTGTGTGACGGGGTTGAGAATTAATTTAGATTGCAATGTTTGACTATCATATAGACTTATAGAACAATTATTTAAAGTCTGAAGTTGCATTAGATCTTAAAATATTTAATTCCTTTTCACAATTATACTTCTTTAAATACAGACTTCCTTGGCATACTAGTTGTGTATTTTATAGTGTTCAAATGAATTTCAAAAGCTTGCCTTTTCAGAGCAAAGACTCTAACCACCACACCAGGGAATCCATGCCTGCCAGCCTCTCCATATGTTCCCTACACTCATAAGCCCTCTTGCAGCAATACTTAAAGAACAAATGTAAATACAGTTCTGGACCAAGTTTTCTCTCAGATGAGCACACATCAAAGACTAGTGTCAGCTAAGAGACTTTTACTTCATCTACTGCTATCCAGCTTTGAACATTGTCTTCTATTTCTTCGTTTAGATTTTACAATAGTGACTGCATAAGATTAAAAAACAGCTGATACCTAAGGGCAAAAATTTGCCCCTCACACATCTTGATTGGTACCTTACCAGACAAGCACTAGTTTTTTACTTCCTTTTGTCAAGTAATACTTTGATACCAATGGATATGGTACAGAATGATAAGTTGGTACATAGCACAAAGCATTAGTCAGTGTGGTTCACTCATGGGAATATCCACATGGAGGGATTGTGATGGTCTCACCCTTCACTCAAATGAAATTTCCACTGAAATCAGAGGCTATTCACGTAAGCATCTTCTCCTCAGGTTTACTCAGGTAATTAAGTGATTCTGAATAATAAATTAGCTCCTATAATGAAGGTTTAGCATAAAACATAAATTTTTTAACCACTGCATGGGTGATCCAGGGAATTTCAGAGGAGTAAAAATTGTATCTGGTAAATATGTTGAAATGAAATTTTAAAACAAAGTAATAAAAGACCAGGAAGGTCACCTAATAAGAGTTGTTAAATCCATATGATGGAGAATCAATCCACTTAATTTCTTTGAATGTATTAATAAAATATAGGGAAAGAGAAAATCAGTACATATAATGTGGTTAGTGTTTTAAGATGTATTCTGGCAACATGTGTTACTATAAGCTACGAAAAAAAAACAACATAGGATGATATACATATGTTATGCTAATGGAGGTGAGACCAGAGAAAATAGAAGGAAATGAGAATTTTAATCAGAAAAAAAGAGATTTTTTTGAATATATATATGTATGCAAAATGAACAGACAACAGAGTGATAGATGAAAATCAGCAGCAATACCATAGAGAAGAGTTGACACAGGAAGGGAGACACCTTAAGTGCTCATACCACTCACATGTTTCTAAATTAATTACATCAGCTCAGGAAATGAAACTCAGAATTATTGAAAACTGGTCAATGAAGGCGTAAGTTCAATGTACATTTGCATTTGAAGAGCAAATGAAATGTTGGATGAAAGGAGTAGTAGAGAATAATGTGAAACTATGCAACGTATTTATACGTCACCTTTTTTCACATATCTAGAATATTGTCCATCATAAGCTGTAAGATTTCTATAAATTTAGAGAATTTAGACATGATTTGATCAATAAACAGAATTTTGAATTTGGAAAACATTTGTATGAAAGACAATAGAATGATTTGGGGGGATTTAATTTTGAAAGAAAAAACTTTTCTGTAATCAAGTTGCATATATTATTAAAGAGCATGGATGATACAGATTGAGGATCTCTCTTTCATAAAAATAACCCCAAAAGTAAGGCTCTTCAGAAGTGGGAAGAAGCAGTATGAAAACTGTTGCTCCAAAACACTTTTCTTCTTTAACACAAAATTTCACTTCAGAACTTAGTGCAAAAGACATCACTGAGGCCAAGAAACACTGAGACTGAAATTTTGGCTCAAATTAAAACAAAGAACAGGTATGAAAACCAAAAAGATTGTTATGAATGAAAATCTCTACTCTTCTAAACACTAGCTATTAGGATGCAGAAAATTTTCCTTGTATCTGATTAATGCGGACTATTATACTTACCAGGTATCGTTCCAACCAGTCGTGGAGAAAGTTCAAAAAGATAAGGAGACCCAGGGGCTTGGATCCCAATTGAGAGCTTCAAAGGCTCACTAGTTAGAGTTGGTTGGAATTACCAGCAAAATGATGGGACACATCTTCAGGAGAAGGTCTGGGATGGGTGTACATCACTTTCCCAAGATTCCCATTCTTGATCTTGGAGACACCCTCTGCATGGATCTCTGCCACTGCAGAAGAAAGACAGAAAGAGTTTTTTGTAACATTTAATTCCAAGCTCTCTGAATGATATTGCAGCACTCATTGCAGTTTCTGAAATCTGAATATTTAGAGGTGGATGGACAAGTTTTGTCGTCTTTCCACTAGCAGAAATCCTCTTTAAGTGAAGTTTTATTAATTTCTTTCCTTTAAATGTATGTCAGTATCACAGGAAGGTATCCAGAACTGAGGCAATGCCACTGGTGTGGTCTGGTTGGCCATCAGAAGGATCTTTTGAATGGCACAGAAGTAAATACAGAATATTTCAATCACACATGTGGTGGGAGCCATGCTGCCCAAATCCCAGGAACAGAAAAAATGGGTTGACAGTGTTCACTATTGAAAACTGGCATTGACCTCTTCAGGGAAGCAATTCATACTAAGAGACACCTGCACAAAGCACAGGAGAAGCATGAGCTGTGGTCAGTCTTTTAAACAAGATCATAAAAAAGGAGATATTCAGATATTTTCCTCTGGCATCTAATGCTGGCTGCTCTTAGAAATTAATACAGCGGAAGCGGAAACATAAAGTGGCTACTGGTCTCTCTATACAACTCATAAGAATAAGGATAACTGCACATATTTCTTCTTTGTGTTCTTTGTCCTTAACAATAAAAAAGTGAGAAAAATCTTTTCATATGACCATTTGGAAAAACAGATTAAGGTGTTATCACAGTAGCAATCTGTGTAATGCTGTTGATAAAGTAGGTTTCAGAGGAAGTGCTTGGAACCAACTACTGGTGCACATTCTGTGTTGTAGCTTTCTCTATGTTTTAAGTCTGAGCTTTAAGTTGTAAATGTCAAACACAGCAAAAGAACATTGCCATGAAATAACGAAATATTACATAATTGTTTTTTAATCATAATAAGTCATTACTAAGCATGCTATTTCATCAATATTAAGGTCTTTTTTATACTTGCTGAACAGAGTAAACAGAAAACTATTTATTGAAAACCACTACCAGGCAATACAAAAAGCAACCTTTATAAGAGTGACAGCATTTATGCCATGAAACCTAAGTATAATGAAATAAACTGGCTTTTTTTTACCCACAGTAATTGAGGTGACATAAACTATAGCCAGAGCTCACTAAGCCATGTTAGTATGGATCCTCAGAGGTACTCATTCATGGTCAATCTGTTCTGATGTTCCTCTAATTTTTTGAGAAATTTTGGAATTACCTAAAAGACTCAGGGTGAAGAAAGACTAAAGACCTTTTAAAAATGCCATCGAAGAACATGCTAGGAAAGGAATTTTGCAAGAATAGTGAACTGGGTGGCATTTCAGCATTAAGAACCAGAGCACTGGAGTGCTGGGTCCTCTGGTGGGGAATTGCCTTTGGTTCCCTGTGTTGGCAGACACAGGTTGGCCTTCACTGCTTGATTTTATTTATGGAAGATTGCATGTTAAAATTATTCTTCAGGGCTGCTGTTGTCAGAGAACTCCATTGTCTGGCCAGTCTGTGGTATAAATTTTGAAAAAATAGAAGGGAAAAGTATTTTGTTTGTTCATGAGGGATTGTAACTCCACTTATTTCATAGTGAAGCTGAAGGTTTTCCTTTTGTTTTATTTTTTGCCTTCTATTCTTAAGAACTATTTTCCCCTGTAGTACTGCTGAAGCAAACAAAGAGGACTTGGGTCGATTGTCATTTTCATTAATGTGGGCTACAAAGTAGATGTCAGAGCTGAAGGAGAGCATAATAACATATGACAGGCAGTATGAGGTAATAAGAAAAAAACAGCTAGTAATTCTACTATTTTGCTGCATCCAGTAGTTTTAAAAATGGAGGAACTGAGAAAATCTGTAGTTTAAAGCAGCTGAGCAGTAAAGGAGAAAGGTGATAGAAATAGCAGATTAAAAATTACTTGAAGTCTAACAGTCACAACTTCATAGATATCTTAAACACCGTAGCTCCTAGAATTACAGACTGAAATCTATAAAAGTATATATGAAATACTAAAACAGTTGTTTGTCTGTGTGACTATAGTTAATTTTATGAACATTGCAAATTTGGAATCATGCAAGGTCTTTTCATTCTCCAGAGAGAATTTGCATTCTCACTTTTATTTATTTAAAAAGTAATTAAAAATCCTTAAGGAAGAAATTGTTAGTAGATGCGAGGGTTTTATTTCTCTTATATAGCTACTTGAGAGCATATTAGAAAAATGTCTAGAATTTTTTTTAACTTTTATGATCTGCTATCAAATGGGGAAAGAATTCTCCGTGATGAGCTAAGAATATACAATTATATGTAATTTTCCATCTTTTGATGAGTAATATGTGATATTTTCAGACTAGATGGAGTTACTGTCACTAGATCATTTTCAGAATAAGGAGGACAGTATTGCAGTTATGAATCAAATGCAATTTGGATGCTAATCCATGTTTTCCCTGGAGTTTGAGTAGCATAAATGCTGTGATAAAAAAAAACAAACAAAAGCATTGCTCATGGAACTTATTCTTGCCAGAACTGTTAGCATACTAAACACATGATGGACCACATCCAATAGGAGTTTTTAAATGAAATTATGGACCACATCCAATAGGAGTTTTTAAATGAAATTTAGGACAATTGTTTTCAAGGTCCCCCCCTCAATGATTGCAGGACTACCTAATTAGTGGTGGAAAAGTCTGAACAGAAAATACTGCCTGACTTTCAGCATTCATCCTAAAATTTCATAAAGAATTTTACATAAAGAAATACTTACATATTGAGTAATGGTGTACATAAATGCAGCAATTAGGTGTCTTGGCTGTGTTGTTTTACCACTAAGCAACCTCTAATTAACAACAAAATATGCCAAAAACTGAACAAAAAAAACCCCAAACCCACATGACACAATAAGAAAAACTATTTTCTGAGAGTCATTAAGTGTTTCTGTTGATGCAATAGAAATCTCTGTAAAAGTGATCTACAAGGAATCACAGCCAGAGTTTGCCTTCCATATTTTGTGATCATTTGCTTCCTGAAAGGTGCATGTAGAAATGTCACCAAAATATAGAGAGGCACTTTATTCAGCCAAGAAGTACAGGCGTGTGCACATCAGTATTTCAATGTATATAGCTGGAGGAAATCATGTGAATGGTTTGAAGGTTCCTCAGCAAATGGATGACTTGTGATCAGTAAGCTTGACCTTATGAAGTAAAATTTAATGCTGACAATAGAATTCAAAATTGTGAGTGCCTAACAATCTTTTCTGTATGGAGCTGATCAGCCTTTCTTGGGTCCAAATAACTTGCAATTATCAAAAAATTAAGTTTCTTCTTAAAGTTTCATTTATATCTTTAGATGTTAGCTCTCGCACATGCCAATTTAAACCCTAGTTATTTTTTCCAACATATCTGCTTTCCTCAAAACTGAAGATTTTTCAATCCATGTGTAATCTAGAAGCATTGTAAAGTTATATTTGTTGAATCTGAACAGAATTACTTGATGGCTTTATCTGTGAAAGCAGACAGCATGTCAGAATTCATTAACAATCCACATTTTTATGTGAAGATTAGAAAAAATTAATTGTTTCTTTTTGAAAACTGTAAATCTTTGCACAAACCAGTTATCCTTATTTGCATTAATGGATTTACTTGAAAAGTGGAAGTCTTGTGAAATGTGTTTAGTACTGAAATAGGCACAGAGTTTTTTTAGTGTCTTTGAAAGTAAATAAACCTTTTCTAGACAGGTGACTTTAGTAGGAGCATAGTAATAGTGATATGAAAAGCATAAAACTATTTTAATGTTTATATTCTTCAATTCATTATCTAAGGAATCATGTATACAAGGAGAAAAACTGTCCATATGTTATGTCTGAGGCAAATTGAGGAAGAAATGAAAAGCTACCACAGCATTTCTGTGTGCTATGCTAGGTATTCTCTTGCCTCGAAGCAGCCACAGTGAACTGTCCTGAAGCATTCTCTTCCTTTTTTCATTTATTTAGAGTGGTTCTTATCTTTAGTTGCTAGGATAAGAATGGCTTTAAAAAAAAACATGGTTTCTAACAGGACTGAATATTTAATAAGTGCTACAAATAGAAAAAAAATCCTAAAAGTAGGCAAAGAATTATTAATGAAAAAAAATAACAGAGCTTTTTTTGAAGATCAGCACACCAAGAAGAATCTATACTTTTATTTGGTAATATTGCTTTATTAGATGGTAAGTCAAGTATTTCCAATGGCACAAGTCACAGTTAGGTGCCTAACTCTTTTTATATCTTAAAAAAAAAATCCCCATAGTCTTTTCCTGAAGCAGCAGATTTTTCCCTTGCACATGTTCAAAGCCATATGCCCATTCTTTTTACATCAAGGTGAGAAAAACCTACAGGCATAAGGTTTATGCTGGCCTTTTCCAGCTCTCATTGACATTACTAGAAGTTGGATGAGGACCCCTGAACACAACTAAGACATAAATGCAAGGACAAAGAACTACTGTTTTTCTCTAAACATGATCTTTTCTCTTACATTGGCCAACCATATAGTAACTTCTAGAACTTCAAGTTACTCAGTTATATAACACTGCTCCAGAGTATCACTCAGAAAAAATATTACTGTGTTTCAGTGCAAAGCCAGATGGTTTCATTTGATGTTCAAATCAATCCTTTCTCAAAGGTATATATTTTATAGATTAAAATTTCCCTTCAAAGGATTCCATCTTGCTTTGACTGACATTTGTCATGTAGATACAGTAGAGAAAGATTATCTCGACAACAGGCTGATGACAAAACATCTATACTATGATTAAGCTCATTTCTAGATTAGAAGGACCACACTAGAACATTTTATAGCTGGCATCACCATGAAAGTTGCAGTTATTAGTCTGCATGTCAGCATTTGACATTTTTTTTTTTTTTACTACAAGTGTCTGGCATTTTTCAACAGGACTACACAGAACAGGAAAAACACCAATGTGATCTGCAAGATTTTTCTTCATTCTAGTATCCTGTCACTGATATTTATTTGATTTTAAGGGAAATTTTATACTGATCACAGTTCTAGAAATTGACATCCTATTTATAGAGGCAGACATATAGAGGATAAAATGTTTGACCTTTTATTTCCTAATTCTATAAATTTTGAACATCTAGGTCTTTACTTTCTTTTAGAAATCCCTCTTTTATTTTTTGTGGTTTTCACTGTGTGCATGTTTCAGCATGTGAAGGAAATTTCTTGTGAAAAAAAAAATATGGCACTTTGGTACAGCTAAATAAGGATGAAAAAGTGTTTTTAGGAAGGTGTATTTTAATATAAAAAAAGCTTAGGAAAAATATATTTTAAAGAGTTGCATTATGCTCTGAAGGAGGGAAAGCTAGAATTAAGGCACGTTGTACGAGCTGTATTTTTGAGAGATGTTAAGGTCAAAGAGGTATTATGAGGGTAATTGAACAGGACCATTCTTCAACAGAAACTGAAAACCTTGTTAGTGCTTTATAGAGCTTACTAAGCAGATCGTACACCGATACAGATTGAACTTAAGTGTCATTCAGAGCCAGTAAAGTGGTCAGGTAGAATTCAAATGGGGTGGCATATAGGAATGTATCTTGGGGAGTCACATTAGAAGCCTGGATCTAACTCTTAAGACTGGGCTAGAGCCTAGAGACAGAGCTTGCAAAGAAACCCAGAAACATTCTGTAGCTGTGTGCCTGCTGATGCCTGAGCCAGCCTATCTCACAGCTGAGCCAGGTGTGCACCAAATTGTCTTTGCGCCAAATTGCTCAAATGAACAGCAGTCCGTGAACACAAAAGAGCTGGATCAGGAAGAAAAGGTGCCTCTGTTTTTATAACTCTGTTAGGATTAGCATCTTTTCCTGGCTTTGTCTTCTTCCTGGACAGATATATCAAACCACCCACTTTTTTTTAAACTTGTTTTGTGGTAATAATAACTTAAGGCTTTCTAAGGCAAGACACTTGATGAACACTTGTGTTTGCTTTATCAAGGATCTGTGTGTCTAACCATCTTTTGCTCTTAACTCCTCAAAAATTCAATGGGTCAGTCCTAAATTGTCCAGAAAGGATTATACATGAAAAGACAATTGCTTTTAACTGGAGAAATTTTAACCATTTCGCACGGACAATAAATTCTACAGTAGTTCATGTTTCCAGGGATTGATGCCTTATGTACCACTTGTGTGGCTCAGAAAGGAAAAGAAAAAGAAACTTTAGACAGTCACTGCTTCCATACTTGCCTTGATAAATGACTTTGCATGAAACAAGGTTTTTAAAGGCCTCTGATGAGACTTAAAGTGGAAGGTATTCAGCTGTATAAAATATGAATAGGTGAGCAATCCAAGTAATGCCTCAGAGCATCAGAGCCCTCACAAATCACGGTTTCAAAAATATGTTGAAATATCCATTTAGCAATCAGAGGCTTGTTCAACACCTGTTCTTAAGTAACCACAGAAAATATTTATTTAATTTTATAACTGCAATATGACAAATAAATAACAATTCTTTGCTGTCTGATGTTGCAACAGGTTCAAAAGTTCAGCTTCAGCCAATACATGCACTCATCATGATGTACAGATTATAGTACTACTGACAGACACTGCTAAATATTAAATACTTTTAATGTACTTGTTAAGTACTATATAAAGAATCCTGTAAAGGAGAATCAAAGTGAATCTGTGTGATATTGTTCCCTCATTGTTCCACTAAGAATTAATATATGGTGACAGACTGAATATTAGTAATTTGTACTTGAAATTAGAAAAAATTTACTTCTTTGCTGTAATAGGGATGGACTGTAATGCTGAAAACAATGGCTAGATGAATTTCAAAAACATGTGGTTAGTTCATTGCTACTGTTGTTTAGTAGAGAAAGATCTTAGGACGGAAAACTTATCCTGTGTTTCATTCTCTGTGACTCTACTATTATTGGAAGCAGCTATAAAAGTGCTAAAGTAAGTAAGCAGAAAACCTTAATTTGGCAGTGCATTACACTTGCACAAATGTTAATGAGTACAAAAGATGCAAGAAACAAAGAGGCAGCCGCAGATACCATACATCCAAAAAATTATCCAAGATACACATCTACATCACTCTTCATGTCTTCTCTTTTTCTCAGCAGCTCACTAGATGGTAATGTTCTCAGATCAAATATTCTCTATAAATTGGGAGAACATTTAGCTGATTTATGAGGCTTTTAGCTATTACACATTTACCTACTCAATAAAAGTACTTACATCATACGACACACAAGCTACCTCCACAGTCCAAGAATCACTCTTAAAGTGACACATACATCAAATTGTAATGTGATTTCCTGTACCTAATGTATCACTTAAGGGAAAATAACAGACATTCCACTGTAGATTTTTTTTTTCTTCATTAATTGTTCTTTGTTTTCTCAGACAGCAGGGTTTTTTACTATTGTGCCTTCCTCTGACACATAAATATGTTCTATAGCATTAAAAAATGAGCTAGAAGGTAGAGACAGGTTCTGGAAGTGAGAGAAATACAGAGACTGTGATTCTCTTAATACTGCTTTTTTGTTTTTAGGCTTGGAATTAAGTCATAGATAATGCTTATGCAAATAATTTTTTAAAATTGAGAATATAATGGATTTTAATGAAAAAAACATATCTTGTTTGCACAATAGACCAATCAGCTTAATTCAGAACTATTAACAGATTAATTGAGGATCAGAATAAAACCAGGTATATTTAATATTTAATAACAATGTGGCTCTTTGGCCAATATGGCCTATTAAGTACACATTTCATTGTATTAGAGGAATATGTACTATTTAGGCTATTATTTTAGAACCCAAGACCCAGTATCACTATAAAATCCTGGAACAAAGAGAAAATGGAGGGTAAGAAAGTCACAAAGAAGGAGGTAGATAAAATTGATTGTTTTTCATGGCAGATTCAAGCAGAACCTGAGTTTACAAGTCCCGACCAACCTTCAGAAACATTGATACTCTAAATTGAGATTTTGACCATCCACTTCCTCAGAAAAGAATTACAATTCTTCCTACTGCAATTCCACTTGTAACAAAAATATTTGAGCAAGCTATCATCCAACATGTAAAGTTTCAAACATCTTTGGTCAAGTCTCTTTTTCTTTTATAACCATAGGTGTGTCTTATTCCAGGATCTCTCAGCCTTACTAATGCTCAGCTGATATATCTCAAGACCTCCAGCAATTTCTCAAGCAGTAAAAATTACATTCTTTGCAGAATTTTGCATAATTTATCTTTGCCAGATAGCTGAGAACTGGCCTCCCTGTACAGAAACAATGGAACTTGACATCAAGCTGTTGTCAGTAAAATAGAGAGAACATACTGCAGTACAAATAACCTTCAAACTCCCACATTCTCATTGTTTCTGCAGAGTTTCGCAGCTGCTCTTCCCTTGCTGGTTACCTGCTTGCTCACACCTGAAATCAGCAGTCTGTCAGCCGAAAGAAGCAATAAGTGAGACAGACTTGTGGTGGTTTTGCAGGTTCAAGTATCAATAAACGATTGCAATACTACAGATACCTGCAATAGATAAGTGCCAGTGAATCTATTATACCAACTTCGGACAGAGTGGCTGAGCGAAGGACTTGACAGGTCAAGATAATCAAGACCTTGATTCCATCAGTTCATATAGGCGTTATAATCACAGAAAATCTAGGGGCATTTTTTGAATAAATGATGTCCAAAAGAAGGTCTCCAGTATTAAGGTTGACATCTTAGCCTCTGTTGAAACCTAAGAAATAAAGCTTTTTTGCAGTGGTTAAAAGATCTTAATTTCCTTGCTATTGTTAATCACAATATATGCTATATAACCTCTACTAAAGATAAAAACTTGACTATAAATTTATTGTCAATGTAAATTTCTAGAAAATATGAACATGAGTGTCACTTATATCTGTATATGTACATATGTATAAAGACTTTAGTAAAATAAATGTAAAAACCTTCTCCAGGAAAATCTGACATTTACAGATGTTTTGCAATCTTTAAAAATCTAGGCTTCTGTATATGACTGGCAGCTTTTCTTTCAAAATGGCATAAGTTTGGTTTGATTCAATTCTCGGGGTACAATAAGTATTTGGATAACTTTGGTCCATACCAATGGGGCTGTGACAAAATTTAGCTTCCATATTATTGAAATAATGTGTTCCTGTTGATAAAAAAAAAAAAAAAACAAACCTGAAAGCCTTGAGAATAAATATTTCTCAAGTAATTTACTTTCTAGACATTGAATAGGAATACATCATATGGGTGGGGGTAGTCTGTGTTAATGCTGATCAACACAGACTACACTCAGCCATATCATGCAAATGCAGATACTAGAGCACAGACATCTGCCAAATGTGCAAAACTGAAGGCTGGAAGTATCACTAAATTGTGTTACCATTGATAACTCTGATCTAGGGCAGTCTGTCAAACATGCATCGAAATTATACATTGAACAGCTTGGTTAGGTACTGCTTGCACCTTTTTGAGGGTGAGTGCTTTCACTCATTACTCCCTCATCAGTCTTCTAACCAAATTCAGGAGGAATGAGCAGACAAAATTTAGTTGATAAAAGAGCCCTGAACAAAACTTTATCCCATTGAGCGTGGCCCATTGACATTCTTCAGATTCTTCATAGCCTAATCCCACTTCATCACCCTGGATTACTGTCAAAATATTAATAACTGCTTCTAGTTAGCCTCCTTTGCAGAGCTTTTTCATTTAGTTAAATTTAAAGTCAGTTCCTTATTTATTTCCTTCTGGCTAACCCCCATGCTTGAAAACAATATCTGTGAAACTATTATTCTGTCTACAATCACTCTGTCCTTTCAACTTTATTTTACATGGTGTGTAGTAAAAATTTATTAATTTTAATTCTAAAAATATTAATTTTTAATAATTATTTTTTGTTGAGATTATTAACTTTTAAACAACCTGTATTATTATATGTTTATATTATACTTTCTGTCTTGTTCATACCTGGTGCATAAGTTTCATGGGGAAGAAATGTTTTATTTGCTATGATCCTTTATCTCATATGATATAGTGTGATACTGTGTCCTGGCTTTAGTTCCCTTATCATGGAGACAAAATCATATCAACAAGTACTGAAAATCAGCCTGAGTTTTTTAGATGAAGTCGGGTCTGTAGGCAAGAATGGCTGATGATTTTACACACCATGGATGCAAAAGGTCTGCGCAGCTGTGTAGAAAGATAAGAAGGACAGACTAGGTTATGTCTTGACAAGTCTTCTGTACAATGAGGGCACGTGTGACATTCTTCTTGAACTAATGCAGCAAGACAAGCAACTAATAAATCTGCAGGAGGCAGTTGATGATCTTGAAACTGAGCAAGAGCTTTTGATCTCTGTAGTCTGCCAAACAGATTTCATAAGCTGTGATGGAAAAATTATTTACCTATTATTCTATTTTCTGTTTAAGGAGAAACATTCTAGCATAATTAATGAATAACATGAACTAAGTTCGGTTAAATTGAGAAAAATGCAGTGCATGCTCTTGCAACACACTTCACTGCATATGATTTATTTTTAGGAATTTCACTCACTATTAGGGATTATTTTACACATCAGGTGTGTTCTCACTGAAGTTCATAAAAGCTGCATTAGTCTCAGTTACATGAAATATTAAGATAACTTCAAAGGTGACTTTCAAGGTCATATATTTTGACAAAATATTGTAGAAGTGACAAAAATATTTGGCAGTCTGTTCTGTAGAGTAAGACTCTATTAAGAACCCAATGGTTAATCATGAAGTTAACACATACAATGATTGCCTGCTCTGCCCTCACCTTGTTTCCTATTAATTCAACATCACACCATGACAGTAGAGCAGATTGTCATCACTTCATGGCATTATACATAAAACGTGTTGTTATAAACATTGCAGCAAGTCAAGATGTAGGATATGCAGCTAGAGTAACATGTTTGGTGAAAAGTGATACCTTATCTCTCTCTGAATTTTGTTCCTCAGTTTAAACATCAGTGAAAAAATTTTTGCAAGATCTGTTTATCATTATTCAGTGCTGGAAAGGAGGCAGACCACAGAAACAGAACATTCTTTCAAAATCAGGAAGCAACAGTGAGTGTCTTGGAATGGCTATGAATACACTGAAGCAGAATAACATATAAAATAACACATAACGCAACATAACGTAATATAACATAACATAACGTAATATAACATAACATAACGTAATATAACGCAACATAACGTAATATAACATAACATAACGTAACGTAACGTAACATAACATAATGTAACATAACATAATGTAACATAACAAAACTTAACATAACAAAACATAACAAAACATAACATAACAAAATCATCACCTTATGGAGTAGAATAATTAAGTATGCTTCTAGTAAGATGAAGAAGAAATGTTTATTTTGTTTCTTGGGAAGTTTAACAAGTTTAGGGATAGGGGCTAAATTAGACAAAATGTAAAGAAATAATTAAAGTAACTTTATATATATCTAAATTCTGAGACAAAATTCGGGTTTGAATTTCAAAAGTAAATGTTCTGTTGTGATCTTTCTTGTCTACTGAATTAAAATTGCATGGAAAAATTCCATTCTAATGTATTAACATCCTTATGATTAATACCTATATTTTTTATTATGAATAACAAATACTTTTTATGTTCTTCATTATTCCAGAACATAAATATTCTAATAGAAAAAGTTGTATTAAAGAACTATTTTCTGATAGGAGAAGGTTTTTCTTTTTTTCCAATAGAAAGGGAAATTAGAATAGGAAACTGCTATACAAAGATGCCATAAAATAGCTAAAGTAGAACCTGGGTACCCAAGCAAATATTTTGTAATACACATGCACAAACCTAGAACTAAGAGATGGTCACATCTGCAGCACTGCAATAAAATTTCTGTGCTTTACTCAGTTTTGTTCTGTAAAGTCCAGGTTTTCTCCATTTCCCATGAGAAACTCTACTTCATAGCCTATGGAAAGCTAAGCAAGTTTCTGATTTTCAGCAAAAGTTTACCCTTACCAAAATTTATCATGTTTTTCTGGTATGACCCCATAAATATTTTTTTTAAACCCAAGAAATCTTCAGAATAGAAAGATAGTTATCCTGTTATCACTTCATCCTCACTCAATGTAATATATTTTTTCATTCAGCTTTTCTTAAATTGAGATCACAGCTCTAAATATTACTTTCATTTCTTCATCTTGTGCTGCACACACTTTTATTTGTCTATCTTTTTGAGCACTGAAGGGATTTGAGCAGTATCTAATGCACAAGGGACTGCTTCATCAAGGTTGTATAGAGATACACACTTGCCTCTTTTCCTGATGATCTGATGCCTCTGCAAAATCTTTTTCCCTTGATCAAAAAAGGGTCGATGTACAGTGTTGTATTACATGAGCTATTTTTCCTGTTATCATAAAGAGAAAAGGCTGGCTCATCATTCCCCCTAATTATCAGATGTTCATTGACTTTGGTGACTGTACTCCAGAGTGTAGGTTGGAAAGCAGTGCTGCTGTGGATTAAAGAGAGCTATGCCTGCTACGGCTGCACAGTGGACTCTGGGCATCATATCCTGCTCAGAAAATAGAATGAAAGTACCATGGGTTTGGTTTGATACTTGAAATTTAGCAGCTCAAATGGAATTTCCTTCAACCTACAGCCATGAAAGCAGTGAGTTAAACGGAAAATCTCTTCTAGGAAGATCTCAGCAGTGACAGAGGATCTCATTGCTCTCTGCAATGCGTATAGGGAAACTGCGGCTGTATTTAATTCCTCTGCAGAACTCTCGGAAAATGTGATGTCTAGCCTGAACAACCAAAGAATTGCACTGCTGGATATTTTCTTTGATATTCCCCATAACATCTATCCTAAACCAAAGATGCTTCTTAGATGAGCAGAGCAGTGTTCTAATTAGTGAGTCCTGCTTTTTCTCAGCCCTCCCACTGATTGGTCCTATTGACCCAGACTCAAGTGTTAGCAGCATTAACAAATCTTATTCTCACTCTGACCATCAGCTGGTGATGATCTGGAGTTTTACACAGGCATTGACTCTGGAGCCTGAAACAGTGACAGTAGTTGGGGCAGAAACCCTGCAACAGCCACTGACTTGTTCTTGGAAATTAAGTAGCTCCTCTGAAATGCAGACAGACATTTGCCTGTCACAGGAGTTTATCTTTCATCAGGACTGTGATAGAGCTGCATTGACAATTATTTGTCCTGCCTGGTAGATTCCTTTCTAGTTTAATGTGTTAACATTTGTGCTCAAGTCTTTTGTGCAAATAGTACTGGCTGCAGCAGTTTTGCTAGGGAAGTGGGATGCACAGCTCTTCTTGTTCTATACATTAAAAAAAAAAAAATCCTTTATTGTTTTTATCATTTAAACCTGTATTACAGGAACTGAGAATTCAGGCACAATAAAGACAGGAGGAGTTCTTTAAGCCAACTCTGCTGGCCAAATGACACTAGGGTCTTGCTAACTAACACTGTAACTCTTAGCTGGGATTGAAACAATTTTGCAATGTATTGTTACACTTCATTATAAATAGTCTTGGTAAGGACATCACTGAAGTGCATTGGAAACAAAGCAAATATCGGTAACTTCTCTGTACAACATAGTTAAAATAATAAAACTCTTAAGGCAGCTGGAATACCCTGCCTTCTATTCTAAGCACAGGCATATTTCAGAATGCCAAAACCATAAAATAAATAAATTTAGGCTTCTGTTTACAAAGAGAAACTTCTGCCTTTGTGGATAAGTATATCATAGGGAGCTAGACAATAAGAGAGGAAATGCTGAGAAAATACTATACATGAGTGGGGCTTTACAGTGCATTTGCAAAGAGATCTAAAATAGCAAAAAAAAAAAAAAAAAGCGAGAGAAAGGAAAGAGAAGCTTGGGATATAGTGCTGTAAGTGAAAAAAAGCTTCCTTCCTGTTATTTTCCTAAGGCACTCAGGGAGCCAAAGACACATATATTCATTATTAGTAAGCAGAATTAGATCAAGGATCTGAACTTATTTTCTGTTGACAAAAAAAAAAAAAAAAGGCAAAAAACCCAAAACAAAAACAAACAAACAAACAAAAAATACCACAAACCCCCTCAACTATGAATATTTAGTGGCTATTTGGGTGCAAAAAAAATAATGTTGCCTAAAGCAGCAGCTTGTCTGGAGCCCACACTTTCCTTACAGTCTACAAATTGCTACAGTGGGAAATGAAACATTTCCAATCTTATCAGTTTTTTCTTAAATCTTGTCATTTTTGGGTGATGTCCAGAAAGATTATCAAATAGTCTTGGGTTATGTTAACATTCCCCCATGCATTTCGATGAGAAGTGGCCCTTCCAAGGCAGTTCAATAAACAGATAAATCAAGGGAAGACATTCATAGGCATATCAACAGTGGGGTATTTAATATAAGTTACAACTTCCTCTCTTCACACTAGCAAGCTGTTAATAGCATTCGATTCTTCTGCTGCAAAATTATACATTAATTTTTAAAGGATAGCTCTAGACAAATGAAAAATTGGCAACATACCATTCCACAAATTTATTTTTAAATTGTTTTCCCAGTTGCAGGGCTGGTTGTATCATATTTTAATAAATATATCATTCAAATTAGCAAGAGTCATATGAAAGTAAATTGGGTTTTGAACAGGAGAATTCAAATGACAAAAATTGGCTAGGTTGCTGCTTGTTTTTTGTTCAGCTCACCTTTACAAAATGACCATATGTTATATCTTCATTTCTTGGCAAATGCAGAGTTGCATGCAGATACAGTCCTTCTGTTGATACTCTTTTTTCATTGTAGTGCTTCTGTCTAGAGGCGTCATTTTGTGAACAGCTGTAATGTTGTTATTAAAAGCAATACATATATTTTAAAACAAAATAGTAGACATATGTGCCTACTGTCAATGCAAGCAAGTCTATCTAAATGTCATGTCGAGTGTTGCAATGGCTGGAAAACAAAGCTGCTTTCTCCCATTTGCATTTCTGAAACCAATTTCGTGCAGACTTACAATCTGTCTGCTTCAGAAAACCTATTCTGGGAGATGTTCAGGTATGAACTTGGCACACATACTAGAGATACAGAACTTGATTCTTCACTGCCTTGATCCCTTTATGACCATTTACCCCTGCAGAAAATAGGTAGAAAACACAACTGTTCATTTTCAGTAATATGGCACATTCATCTTTAGTAAGTGATGACACAAGATACAACGGTTTAAGTAATGAAGAATGTTCTATGTAATATTTTATTAGAAGTGTTTGGCTGTTCTAGCATTACCTGTAAGCAAAACCCTGGTATTATAATGGCATAGCTTCTAGTAGTCATGATCATGTAAAAAAAGGCTGTGATCTTTCAAACTTACTTTTAAAACCAGAAAAATGGCTTCCAGTGGCTTCCAGATCTAATTACACTTTTTATATTCTTGTTTATGACTGTCAAAAAGATTTTGATTAGAAGAACATTAATTTTATGGTTTTGGACCATTAACATCTATGATATTTTTATAGATTTATGTTGCAATTTAAAAAAATATATATTTTAAATTTTGTCTTCCATATCAAATTAATGAGGTCAAATGTTGTTTACATGCGCAAATGCAAATTCTGGCTGCTAGATGTTAAAATGAACATTTGGATTGTAGATTCACAAATGCCATATAGAAATGAAAATATAATTTGGTAGACTTTCAAATCACCATAAATCTTACATCTCCAAGAGTAAACAGAAAGGGGAGTTGTGCAACTAATTTGAAAGTAACTCTAGGTTTTGCTGTCACCAGACACAACCTGAGGATCACCAACAGAAATTTCCTTCCTAAGAGAGGACCTGACAAAGCTGTTTTTCTACATATCCGTGTTCAAATGCGCAGCTGGAAGAATTTGGCATCTTCACAAGCAAACCTAAATAAAACCTTATGATGAGTGCTTCTAGACTAAATGATCCTTCTCTGAGAATCCTCAAGAATGCATTTGCTTCTGTGTTATAGTATCCTTATTAGTGGATCCCTGACTTAGAGAAAACTCTGGATGGATGTAATCATAAGAGGTGAAACTGAGGTGAAAAAAACCTAAACATTTTTAGACTCCAACACTGTTTAGGTTTTGTCATTTGAAAATTCTCAGATGTAAGTTTAACAGCATATATTTTTTTCCTTTAGCTTATGTTAAGTTTATTAGATCCCCTCCCCTATATAAATCTGGCATATCAAACCACAATTTGCCTTGTCAGCTCCTATGAGTGAAATCTATTGCTGTTACAGAGCTGTCCTGCTTTTGCCTTTTTAGCAACTTTCAGACCACAATAACAATCATCAGTTTAAAGCAGCCAGATCCATTACATTTCCTCTGTTTCTACAACCACACATTAAGCTAATATTATCTATTTCCCAAGTGAAAATGCCCTTCCAGTCCTATCAATTATTAATTCCTTGCTTGCAGCTAATGTTTTGTTTGAATTATTTAAATGCATCTTCATTTATCAATAAACATAAAATGTTAAACAAAGAATACTGATGAAGGGCATTATTTAAGCCATAACATTTTATGAGATTATTTCAAGCGCCTTTTTTTGATTTATTAGCACAATATGTTTTATAATTATTTTTCCATTTCTAAAAAGAAAACAAACCAAGAAACACCATGTTTCTGGGTATCATCAAGAGATTTGGAGGCTTACTAAGTGCTTTCAGGAATGTTATGTTTTGGACTTGTTTCTCAAAAAAAAAAAAAGATATAAAGGAAATTCCCAATCTATTTGCTAGGAAAATTCAAGATAAGGTTAAAATATAAGATGTCTGTTATTTGTTATGAGAATAACAGTTATTGACATCTACTTTATCCTCTGTTTCTTTTTTTCCAATTCCATTATTTCATCATTGAAAATCATGTCTATTGTGAAAATACTTGAAACTAAAATAAAGTGAAAGAACAATAAGTGATCCATTGTTATTTGTATGTTCATATGCCTTTTATGGTTTCAAAGAAGAGAAATAGTCAGCTAGCAGAAATAAAATCAACATTGTAATATTAATTAATTATTTCAAGCTACCTCTGTCAATTTAAACAACCCCCAATAAAATATGGAACATTCTTAAAATAACTGTGTCAAATTTCTTCTGGTTTGCAATAAAGTTAATCAAAATAATTTTAAATTAATAACACATATATGTGAAAGTGGTATTTCTTGAAGCTAAAATGATACTTAAGACTAGCCAAATTTTATCCCATGTCCACTGTGCCCCTTTACCTTCAGGTAAACCTTACTTTCTCTGCCTCAACAAAACAATTCAGAAGCTGGGAGAAAATCATACACCTGAGATTTTTAACAAAAATACTGTCAAAAGCCTCTTTCTGTTATAAAGTATACTGAGGTATTTCTGTGGTGATTATGCAATGAATAGATATCTATGCTCTTGACAGAAATATTAACCTTCCCAGCTTATCACAAATCTCATTCATTGACAAAGCTCCTTTGAGTAATTGCTTATGGCCATTTGATAGGATCTTAGTAAAGGAGTCAGCCGTGATCTAGGTCCTATTGTATTGTGCACTTATAAAAAGTGCTTTCCCAGAGGGTTGTCAGACAGGACAGACAAAAGATGGAAGCCAGGAATATTTAACTTACCAGTTTTATGATAAGCAGCTAAGGTACAGAAGTTATTAATAGTTTTTCTAATTAAAAATATAGTAGAAAGAATCTCTTGTAGTATAGCATTGGGTAAAAATATTGTTGATGGCTCCAAACTATCTTCATTACATTTAACTTTTTGCAATATTTGTTTCCACCTTGCCTTCCCATATGTGATAAAAAGAATCTGCAAATTATGTACATAATTGGATTTTAAAGAATAAAGAATCCAGAGTTCTGAAAAACAATCCTAAATTACAAGGCAGAGAGAATTTCCAAAATATATTTTTAAAATGCAATAATTTATGTTTCCAGTTACCAAAGCAATTCAAAACTGCAGTGCTGTTGCATTGAATGGAGCCACAAACTGTCAGATGCAAAATGTGACAGTTCATGATAAATATAATTGTATTAGTTTGCTGTGAAAATATTTCAGATTAGTCTACAACAGACTTTGGCGTGGACAACAAATATTGAGATTAATATACTGGTTCGACATGGATGTTCTGTGCACATCAGGTATCTACAAATATGAACTAAGATTGCAGAACTGCAGACCCAGAGATAGATTTGTGCTGCTACAAGCTCCTTACTGCACTTCAGCTTGTTCATTCAAAGCATAAATACAGGATGTTTAGTAAAAGAACTTAGGTGTTTTGAGCTTCCAAGTGTAGTTACAGAACCAAACTAATTTGTAACACTGAAATGCTTTGATAATGGATATCTCTAGAAGATTAAATTTATTAAACCTACAGATTAAAACGATTTTTTTTTTTAAATGGAACATAGAGCATTTTTAGCATAATAGCAGTATTTTTTCCTTGGGGAAGGTAACAATTATAGCCCAAATACATTTAGTATATCTAGCAATGTGCAGGCAATATTTAAAAGAAAAATATAGGTAGATTATGTTTGAAAATTGTATCTTTTCTACAGGTAATTTGAAACATACACTCATGGAAATACTGATTGAAAGAAACTAATGGAGGTTTAGTACAATTTACTGTTCAAAGTGGAATTTTCATCATCAACTTGGAGTTTTAAAACTTTCCATGGAATATAAATGTTAGGTGAGATTAGGGCTACAGTGGATCTATACAGTGCTTTAAGTAAAAAGGTGGTTTACTATTTTTGTTTCACTGTTTTTCTTATGCGTTCTGATATTTCAGTTTTCCATTTCCTTCTTTGGACCGTTCTCCATTAACAGCTGGTTCTCAGCACTGCTGGCAGCCTCAGCAGAGGGCTACAATACTTTTCTAAATATTTTGCTGTGCTGAGTGAGAAAAGAGAAGGTCTTTCTTTATTGTTTAAGTCCCCCATACCATACCATACCATACCACACCACACCACACCACACCACACCACACCATACCATACCATACCATACACCATACCATACCATACCATACCATACACCACACCACACCATACCATACCATACCATACCATACCATACCATACCATACCATACCATACCATACCCCATACACCATACCCCATACCCCATACACCATACACCATACACCATACACCACACCGCACCACACCACACCACACCATACCATACCATACCATACCATACACCATACCATACCATACCACACCACACCACACCACACCACACCATACCATACCATACCATACACCATACCATACAATACCACACCACACCACACCACACCATACCATACCATACCATACCATACCATACCATACCATACCATACCATACCATACCATACCATACCATACCATACCATACCATACACCATACCATACCATACACCATACACCATACACCATACACCATACACCACACCACACCACACCACACCATACCATACCATACCATACCACACCGTACCGTACCGTACCACACCACACCACACCAAACCACACCACACTCAAGAACCAGTCACATTGGATGAGTCTGTTTTGAATTATTATCCCTAACACAATGATCTGGTAGAAGGCAGTTGTGAAGATTCTTATGGGAGCTGTCCCCTGCCTCAGTGTGCAAGGGTGTTCTGAGCACCACTTGCACACATGACTCCCAAACTCCTCCCAGGCACCAGTGAGCATCATCACAGCTTTGATTCCATTCCCAGAACTACTAATCTCCCACATCAATATTTCCTGGAACAGGACCACAATGTTGAAAAGCTGACTGGCTGTTGCTGTAGGCAATAACTCACATAAAATGCAAAGCAGAGACTTAACATACCTGCAAGTGTGGGCATGGGAGCAGGATGTGGGCACCCTCCCGTCTCCACCAGAACATAGTACGTCAATAGATTCATGCCTACTCCTATTTAAAAAGCTTTTCAGTGTTATTTATCAATTTACATAACTCTTAAAACCATGGTACAGTAGTTAATTCCTATATTACAGTGAAATTCCTATCCATGGAAGTACATATTACAGCCACATTAATATCACATTAGCTCGTCATGATTAATGTTATTGCAATGAATGAATTAATAATGATTTGTCTCTTTACCAAGTTTTTTTTTTTTTTTTTACCTTGACATGAAGAGGATCCATGGTATTGATGATCACAAATATCACGGATTGATTCATCATTTATGGGAAAAGAGGCTGCTCTTCCCATAAAGCTTATCTTTTTATTGCTTTTCTGTGTTGTCTTTTTTTCTTTCCCTCTTTTCCTCAGAAGATATATTATCTTTGGCAGGAATTCAAACCATCTATGGATCATTCCTAGGAGTCAACTTAGTTTGAAGTACTGTAACTTGAATCCTTGCTGTGAGAATGAATGGAACTCAGATGACTAAATTGTCACACA
Source organism: Cinclus cinclus (assembly GCF_963662255.1). NCBI lineage: Eukaryota > Metazoa > Chordata > Aves > Passeriformes > Cinclidae > Cinclus > Cinclus cinclus. The sequence goes on from NC_085051.1 coordinate 33,041,645, forward strand.
TAAACTGTCAGGAAAGGAGATGATAATCCTGGATAATGAAGGTTAGGCATTAATGGCTGCTCCCTGTAGAGTGAGATTAGGTCCTTTGCAGCTATTTAATTGTGGATAAAGGTGAGAAACCAGCATATGTTGTGATGCCTATGTATGCATCATCAGCAGCATGAGTTCCAGTGCTGCTGCTTTTGTCCAGCTGAAGGGCAGGTCATCAGTGAAAAGTGAAGTTACTGAAATCATTCTCTTGATTGATACAAGACTCTACAGTATATACGCACTGTCTACATGATTCTGTTCTTATGTGTTCCTTTGTTACTGAGCACTTGGGCTTTTCATCACAACATTATGTGATTCCCTTAAAACTGATAGATTTGTAACTGTGTTTTTCTGCTCTTCATTAAAAGCTAAATAATAGAAGAGATTATTCAGTATTTTGGTTTGCTTTTCTGACTTTATTTTTGCAAAGACTTGATGGTTAAATCAAAGTTGCAAGGGTACACAATGGAGCACAAACCAATAAAGGAGGATTAATTTGTTATATAAAATATTACACCTTTCCGAGAACTTCCTTCATGATGCAAATAGGGTCACTCACTCTACCCCTTATAACCTTTACTAAATTGGAAAAGTGGTTCTTTTAGTCTCAAGAGACCATAGATGTAGATGTAAAAACTGCCAATAGATGCAGTCTGGAACCTCCAGATGGAGAAAAGTTAGAAATGTTGGCAAAGGACTCACAGTGGCATTCAGCTGCTCACTGCAGCCACAGTGCCTTGTGTCCTATTTTTTAAGGGTTTGTAAGAGAGGACCAAATTTTTAGCACTGATCTCCATTGTGACATTAGCTATAATAAACAGCACACTCAAGGTGCGCATTTACATGACCAGTGTTTTAAATATTTTGCTCTTCTGACTTGAATGATTTAGCTTTCACTTATTCCTCAAAATTCTAATGAGAATTTAATGTTTTAAAATCAGATGATACTGAGGGTCATTTCTAAGCAAGACCAAATTGTAAGTGTGCTATTATTTACATGTGAACTATAAACTAAACAAAAATAATACAGCCTTCCAAAACATCAACTGAATGATATAATCTCCTCTTACTGTTTCTTAAGATTTTCTTTTCATAAGTCCATCCCATGCTGATATAAATTAAAAATATGATCTATCAGTACTTGTTAATGTTATACTTTGCATATAAAGCCCCACTTTCCCCACTTATTTTTCCTCATTTATACAGGGAATCTTTTTAAATATTTTGCAGCTACACAAAAAACCCCATATAGGTAGTATCATAAATTCCAAAGGGGACTTCCTATGTTTTTTACACATCTCTGAAGTTTAAAAATCAAAATGAAATATGACTAGAGAAAGTTTAATTTTCATTTTGTTTCCAAAAGTCAGAAAACCATATGTTCCGCTGCAAATGAACATTTTTCCGATAGAGAGGGTCATAGTAAGGGCACTTACATCTCAAAATGAGAGTTTAGAAATTCATTGAAAACCTATATATTAGCAGTAAACCAAACCATATGAATTTTCTTTGAAGATCTAGTCTGATCATCAAGCTCTGAATCTAGAGTTTGCTTGCAATCCCTTTCTGCATTATTTGAAATTAAAGTCATATAGCACCTGTAAATGAAAATTCAATGTATAATTTTGATGTCTGCTTAAAAAACAATTTCAAAATAAATTTTCAGTATTATGGCAGGTGAATTCTAGTAATACTGTGTGTTCACACTGTTCCCAAGTGTTTTTTTAAACCTTTTGGGAACAGTTAATTTAATCAAGCTCTCAAAAAGGAGGATCATGCAACACTCTCAGGTACATCCATCTAAGTAAGCCAAGACTGACATCTCTGGAGTAATTTATTTTTGGGAAACCACTTTGAAACACGCGAGAAAGGTACCAGAGTCTTCTCTGCCACTAATTGCTCACCCTCTTCTAACCTCCTCTTGTCCCACGTTACTATACAAGTCACTAGAATCACAGAATGTTCTGAGTTGGAAGGGACACACAAGGATCATCAAGTCCAGCTCTTAAGTGCATGGCCCATGTGGGGACCAAACCTGTAACCCTGATGTTATTAGCACCATGTTTTAACCCACAGACCCAGTCTCAGGGTCACTTAATAGATCATATGCAGACCCTTCAGGACGGATACAGAAATGCATCAAACACATGCATGGTGATAGGAAGGAAAAACTTTACTGCTCTCCACCACCTTTTACACTGCACAAATTATTAAAATCCACTTGTGTCTAAAGAATTCTTCAGTTATTTTTCATGGTCTTGTGTTTAAAAGGGAAGGAAAAGTGTTAGAAACTTACTAGTCTTTTAAAGCAAGACTTATTAGCTGTATTTCTGGTGAAAAGTCTTAGTCTAGCCCTACAGAAGCTTCAAGGTATAGTCTAGAGCAGTGATCTTCATTCTTCTCTGGTCTGTGATCAACACTGTTTGAAAACCACTATGGTATGAAAAACACTTGTCTTTTACTTGTCAAGTTGAAACACAGTGCAGTGACCCCATGGGACTGTAAGCAACATAACAGGATGGCAGTTGGGGGTGATTTCCTTAGTTTATTTTTGGGGGAAATCGGGGGATTTTTGTTGTTGTTATTGTTGCAGCTGTTTGGTTGGTTGTTTTGTTTCTTTGGCGGATTACTTGTTTTGGTTTTGTTTTGCTTTTTACATGAACTTTGGTTTTTGAACACTATTTTCATAGGAGGATGCTTATCCATTAACCATGCTATTTTTGGGAACCAAATATACTTTCTCTTTATCTGCAATGTCAACAAATTTCAAAATAAATTAAACTTGTGACAAAATCTTGGGCTTTTCCCTTAATTTGGCAATATTTTAGTTACTGCTTTATTCTGTAAACATTTTCAGTTGGATTTAATCACTGTGGTTAAAGAAATCAAACTATCTCTTCTGCACCTCTTCTGTGTCACAGCAGCTGGGCATTACATTTAGGATTGCACAGAGTCAACGCTGGTGGTTGATGCTCATGCTCTTCTTTCAGCTACAGACTAAGCCTGAACTACCTTTAGTACTGAAAGAGGTCACCACTTTGGTATGAACCTACTCCACAGATATCTGGGAGCAAATTCTCACCCCTGCCGGGGAGAATACTGGGGCTACACGAATCCAGGAAGAACTTAAAGGTAAGAAAAAAAAATAAATGGCTGGGGTAAACTTTGAAGCAAAATCTGGAAAGTAGCAGTGCACCAAAACATAATGTGAAGCTACAAAGATAGCGATCTACAAACAGCCCATCAGCAATCTCAAACATCCAGTATCTACTGCAGCACGGAACTTGAAAGACTCCTTGACATCATCACCTTGCTTTGTTTAGACCCAGTAACCTGATTGCTCATGAAAACTGACAGGACTCCATGACATGCGAATTGTCTCTTACTTTATGGGAATAGTAAAATGAAAACTCCTCTACAAAAGAAAAGAAAAATTTACAAGCCACAGCTTAAGACATAATCTTTCCTGACAGAAGAGGTTTTTTGAAAGGCTGTGGTCTTTCTAAAATAAACAAAAATACAAATGCCAAAGGCAAATGGCAATATTCTTATGTTGCTTTGCCTTGATTCTTCTAAGACATAATTCAGTCAAAATGCTTTCATTGCAGAATTCTTTTAAGACTTATTTTATACCACAGTTCTCTCACTTAAGTGTTAAAAAAATTTTGTGTTATATAGAAACCATATTTTCTATTTTTTTAATTGAAGAATTTCTTAATTTTTCAGGATAAGTATTAAAAAATCCTTTATCTTTGATTTTATTTATTACACAAACCTGGTAACCTATTTTTGGAAATTCCAACAAATCTGGATTTTTGAATTATATTGCTCCACATATGGTATTAATCTTTGTCTTGCCTTCATGAAACATAGAAACAGATGTTGGACATTTCTGCTTTTTAAAAGGCCTCTGATCTTATGAAGATTCTTTCCAGGAATAGGCAGAAATAAGTTTTTAAGCTACAGATCATTTACAAGATTGTTTCTGATGAAGTTTGTTTTGTTAGCAAAATGGATTTCATCCTTTTTTGAGATATTTTGATTTCCCATTGAACTTGCACTGGAAAAAAATGTTTAAAATTGTCCTTTCTGTAGATCAGATAAAACCAGACATGGGATTAGGGTGCTGACCTATATTCATGAGTTTAATTGCTGTAGTGTACTTTAACTTCTTACAGATGTATGATTTAAATGGTTAACCTTTACTGGCTATCTTTACTAATGTGACCTTATCTCTTCAGATTCTTAGAGTGGATGTTTAAAATAATTGTTGAAAGGTTAGATTTTCTTATGCATTTTGTGTGATTTCATTTCAGAGGAGGTATTGACCAAGTCTCATCAATATTCGTGGATTGATTTGTATGGTGTTGCCAAGCCAAAATAACTGTAAATCCATCTGAATCAGCCAGATGAGACTTGCATACAGCTGGTTTATATTGAACAGGGCAGTACAAAGCAGCTGGAATTTATTGGTCAACCTGACCTAGTATTTATTAGTAATTTATGTAGTGCAAGGCACATGTTAGGTGGGTGTGTATCAGCAGATAGATACATATGCCAAACTTGCCCACAGGTGCTATACAGACCATTTGTAATGTGGACAGAAGGAAAAAAAAAGAGATGCACCATTTACTTCTCAACTCACTTTAATTAATAACATCAGGGAACAGGGCCTAACAACTTAATTGCACACCTTTTCTGGTGCACAATCTACAAGACTTAAGAGCAAGTGTGAGGAAGGATCATTCTGTACCCAGATAAATAGATATTGTACATCATATATTTTACAATTGTAAGTGAAATAGCTTCAGTGGATTTTGCTCTAGAGTTTTCCATGTATGTATGTGCAAAGTGATTATAAAAATCCATCCTGAGAAAACGGTTCACTTGAGATAAAAACCTTTGAATTCATTTTACAGCTACAATAATTTTTCATATATTTATTAGGCCTTAGCAAACCATGATGGTCTACAAACAGAGCTTTAAAATGTAGGGTGCTCATTGGAGATCTTGAAGGAGATTTCCCAGTTCTTCATGTCTCCTGTGATCACTAACATCTTTGCATGGGACACAAGAATGGGGAAAAACAAAGGGAAGAACTCCATTAAGTACTATAAAGATATTTGCTCTAATCTAATGGACTGTTTTAAATTTCAAAGCTAAAACTTGTTTAGGACTTTAATACATCAAAGTGTTGAAGTATGTAATCAAACTTTTTAGTGCTTTCAAGAAATTGTGACTTTACCACTGATGATCTCCTTAAATTTCAACAAAATGTGGGGGGTTTTAATTATATGCATATTGCTGATAATTATTAACTATTATAACCTTATTTCTTAGTAAAAAATATGGGAAGGAAGGAAGGAAGGAAGGAAGGAAGGAAGGAAGGAAGGAAGGAAGGAAGGAAGGAAGGAAGGAAGGAAGGAAGGAAGGAAGGAAGGAAGAAAATACAGAAAAGCAACCAAAAATCAAAAACTCAGAGTCTAAAGATTCCAGATCTTCCTACAAGCAAAAATTCAAATAATTGTTTGCATAAGAATATGTATGTTTACATACTTGTAGAGCTGGTAGGTAAGCAAATGTATCAACCCTAAAATACAACTAAGTCATTCATTTATTAATTTAGTGGCCTGATATTCAATTTTTAAGGTTATCAGGACTCAAGAACTTACATGTAGAGCCTATACTATGTCCTTCATACTGATTAGTTCTCAAAAACGTAAATCTAAAAGCTGAAAACAGGTCATACCCTACAAGATTCAAGTTTGGGATGTTTACAAAGCTTTTTGGTGACACAGTAGTATGGTCAGAGTTTTCAGAGAATAAATTTTGAGACACTGGATCTTCTGGTTCCCATTTCAGTCCATAAATGTCTGAAGGTTGTTACTGAAGAAAGGTGAAAAAAAAAAGGAGTCTGAAGTTTCTATGCCACACTTTTTCTTAAAGTTTTAAAATTCATTTTTTTCCTATAATATGCCAATAAAATTTGCTGTTTCTCAAAATAACAGTGTACAGAAGTTAGCTTTAACAGTGATAAACAAGCACATCACAAAAGCATAATTGTATGATTTATTGGAATAAAATGTCTGGGCTAAAAGAGAACAGAAAAGTAGTGACCAAAAGTCAAATTATAAAAACCATACTGAAAATTTTTAAAGATTTCTGTTTTCTTATTTTTTCCATGACAATATAGCCATCACATACTTTATTATTTTGAATATCTGTGCAGCAACATTTTCCTCATAGTGCATTCTTTCTGTGTTGCTTGCTCAGAACACAGGGATATCCAAGTCTTTTTCCTGAAAACACAACGAAAGACATCATAAAAGGCAACCACCTCCTTCTGAGGGCTTTTCAAATGAGCTACATGCTACTTGTCTTGCTCCAGCTCTAGTGTGTGTGTCAGCAACAACTGGTGATGTCAGAGGTAGACCATTATGTATTATTCCCAGGAGTGCTCTGCTCATATGGAGCTGCTTTATTTTCAGAAATAGCTAAGTAGACTGCAGGTACAAGGGTCTGGCAACCTAGTTTATTGCTTTGGGGTGTCATAGAGCCCACTGTAGAGTGTGGGTCTAAAAGTGTCTAAGGTAGTGGATGGAAATAAAATTACCTCAAAAAAATCCTACCCCCTCCCCCCAACCACTATGTTATGAACTAAGCAAAGATATAAAGGGGCTGAGTTTGCACACATAGATGGGAAGTTCATAAATTTTTATTCTAGCTGGCTTGTTTTCCATTAGTCCAGAGTGGGAATGCTGTTTGTATTCTCAACTTCTTCTATGTTAATTTATAGTATGAACTGGAATGGCTGCCTCTCTGCGAAACAAAGAAAACCAAGACCCAAACAAACAAAATTGCCTTTACACAAATTTTCAAGTCTAATGTAAAATTAATGTTAGAAAGAGACACTTTTCACCAGTTTGCATTTTGAATACCTCCTGAACATTGCATTGATGTTTTAAATTCAGCCTTTAAAAAGCTATGTCAGAAGAGAAGCCACCTTGAAGAAAAAATTAATGTATGCAGAATAACTATTTTTGACAATGAACTTTTTAACAAAATTCTCAATGAGGTGTTAGCTAGCTTGCGATTGTGTGGTGGTTTATGAAATAACTATACAAGATATACAAGATGTCATAGAAGAATTAAACAAGGTGACAGCATATTGCAAACATGCAGCTCATGCAAAATCTGCTCAGTTCCTCTTTGTTCACCTAATGTAAGATGCAGGTGCAGCTACATCAGTTATATTTCTCTTTGTGTGCAAATAAGTTAAACATTTTTTGGTTCAGTGCTGAATATAAACTCTGTAAAAATTATCACCTCTCTCAAAACCAAATTCTAGCTCTTGCTAGGTCAAAATTTCAAATTGCTCTAAATTTCCAATTAAATTAATTACTTTTCCCTTTAATTTTAATAAAAATGAGATGCTTTAAGAGTCAATTAGCGTTTCAGTTAGAGAGAGGTTCATTGTTGCTCTACTCTCCAAGGCTCCAGATAGACCCACTTCTTATCATATTAAGAAAGTAGCATGTTAATATAAGAGCTGTGGCTAAATAAAAACACTGAGCTAGTACCAGTCAGTTAAAAAAAAAAAAAAGAGAGAGGAAAAAAAAAATTAGCTCAGAATGTTAGGTGGGAAGGATCACATTGACACATGAGATAGACATGCTTGTTCCATGAAAAAAATATCCAGAAAACATGTGTTCTAGGGAGTGAATGAATCCTTGCAGCTCTAAAGATTAATCTGTTTATCTCATTCAGATATTTCCAGGGCTCATACAGCCTCTGTGGCCATGTCTGTATGAGCAGAAAAAGCATAATGAAGGTGTAGGCCTGAGCATTGGCCATCATTTGTCCCTGTTCTTGAAGTACTAGCACACAGGCTGGGATGTTATTTTTCCATGTCAGATAGCACTCTCCTAGACAGTGTTAGCTCATGACCTGGGGGACAGTGTGTGTCCATCCTGTCCATCCCTGCTAAGATGTGTGGATGAGACCACTCCCTTTCAGGTAGTAAATTTACACCTCAGTTTAGATATGTACAGGAAAATTGAGATGTATCACTTAGCATCAGACAGAAAGAGAGAAGGAAGGACTGTAAAATTACTCTGAGATCTTTGAAGTGTAAGAATAGAGTACATATTCTGAGAAAAGAATAATGAGAGTTTTTTCATCACTAAGTTTGTCTTTTCTTTTTAGTTTCCTACACATCTTTTAGATGGAATAGATAAATTTCAGAGCTACAAAATATTTTAAACTAAGATTTACCTGCTGTAGTGAAAGTATTATTAAAAATTAAAAATATTTAGTCATAGGCCTTGAAAAATCTTTTCCTCACTCTCTAATCTGGGAATGAAATTGGGAAAGAAATACAGATCAAAGGTTATTGAGTGTTATCTACAACCATTGGTATATCCTACACAGAATTGCATCAAGTAAGATTCACTACATGAACTGGAATTTTGCACTTCCTAAATTGAACTACTTTAATCTAAATTAATTTTCAAATATTCTGCCAGATTTTGTTAATTGGATTCACAAGGTAAAGTGGGTACCACTGTTTCTCTTAAGCTTATTAGCAATGATGATCAATGTAAGAAAATACAGCTTCAGAAAATAACCTGAAGGGCAGAGTCTAAATGATCACTTACAGCGACCTTTTAGGATTCACTAGGATCTCTTCTACTGAAGCACTGTGAGGACAATCCTATTTTGTGTCACTGGGCAATAAATCCAAATCTGAAAGGACCAATCAAACGTTACTGCTGCTTACAGATGCATAGTGAATCCTCCGCTGAGTAGCAGTGTTCAGAACTACACTCTGTAACTGCAGAAAAACCAGGAGTGTGTTTAACAAAATTCTGGCAGGGCTGCAGGGAATCACAGCTTACCCAGGAGACAGACAGCTAGGTTAGTTATCCAGGGGACAGATAGTTAGGTTAGTAAGAGCCCATGGTCTATTTCCTAGGCTTCCAAAAGTAAAATATTTTATAATTCTGACCCTGGAATTGTTTAATAACATTTTGAGGGTTACAGTTGTAACAGTGCACTTTACCTGCTGCAAAAGGCAATAGAAGAGTCCACACTTACAAAGTATATGTGTTGGTGTGTAGATTCCTATTTTCCTTTATTAACAACTGCTGAAGGCTAATTTCTCAGCAGAAATCATAATTTTATCCATTTTTCATGCTGTGCATTCATCAGGGCTGCATTTAGAGATTGGGAAACCTCATCAATGAAAGAGTGGCTTCTTTAATTGTTTTTGATAGAATGCTTTAATTAGGTCACCACAAAAATTGTGGTTTAATAACCTATGTCACTACTGAACAAGGACGATTTAAATTCTGCCATAAAGAGGTTTCTACAGCAGCAGAAATCTGCTCTAAAACTTACTGTGGCAATAAAATCACTGGATTGCGTGTACAAATTTGATTATCTGGAAATTCCAGAAATTATTTCCATCTGATTAACTAGGGACATTATCGTCAAGTATTGTTGTTGTATAGATTGACCAAAATCTTAACTAATGTCAGATATTAAAGCCCATAAGCACAAGCTAAGTGGAAGATGAAGGAACCTAATGGCAAACAGAAGACAGTATTTCTGGTATTGTCTTAGTAGATGATAATTTAATTCATGCTAAGATGGCAGTAACCAACAGATCTGAAATCTGCAAACTTCTATCCAGTTACCCTTCTGAGCTGCATTTTATTTTAAGTGACCTTAGTACTAATCACTGTTAATGGAATGGTGTGTTGTTGCTTTTTTAATTGCCAAGGAAGCATAAATAGTAAACTACATGGCACTTTAATGTATCCCTTTGCGATCCAGGATGACAAGATCTTAATGTGTCATACAAATTTATAATGGGATCACTGGGTAATGGGGTACATATGGTGATCCTAAAAGAAAAAGTTACTATGGAGAATAATTAAAAAGCCCTTTTAAAAATTATTTTTGCTGCTTAGGTAATAGTTTTAGATGTAAGGAGGGATTTACTTTTCATTACCAGATGTACTGTCACTTTAGATTCTGCAAATTTGTGGTTTGGAAGGATATAATTAAAATATATCTTGACTGCAATATGGAAACTCCAGCTTTGATAGGACCATCCCATCCATATCTGAGTCTTTTTCCTCTGACTGAATAATCCGTGGAAGAAAAAGGGAAGACAATGAGATTAACTACATATCTTCTGTAGTGCTTTGAGAATTAAAGGAAAGTCAAGTGACTCCATATTTAGTACCCAATTTCATCCTTTCTTCCTTTTGTAGCCTAACTTCAGTTCAGACCAGTTGAGGACTGTATCACCTCTAGAAGAAGGCAGTTCTCAGCTCTCTGTAACAGATACCTGTTTTTACCTTAAATGACTGCATCAGCATTTAATAGGGGTGAATCTAGGCCTCACTGCTTCAATTTTTCATCTGCCAGTGACAGGTATGAAAAACAAAGAGTTCCATCACATGAAACTAGTCCTGTGAAGTAGCTGAATTTTAATTAAATTTACATAACTAGTATGATACAATGAGTAACCTCCAATACCATTCAAAGAAACTTCAGGGCCATCAAATGTGCTTCACAAATAATTGATATCTACTCTTCAGTTCTGTCAGATAAATAACAATTTTTCATAAAATAAAGCAAAAGTTCACAGACAAGTTGAACAGAGACATTTTTCTGAATTGGCTTTCCAAAATTTCTTGCATCTGATCTTTATACATTTTGTCAGAAAAAAATCTCAAATTACATTTAAAAAAGGGAAGTTTTCTGTTTTCACTTTTCTTCCTCTCTGAAGAAATTTTTTGTTGTTATTTTCATTAGAAATTACTCTTTCTGCCTAACAATGCAATATTTGTTCTACTATAGTTTCAATTTACTTCTTTTTTTTTGGAATTGTCACCATATACCAGAGTTGAAGAGAGCAGCAGTTAATTGTAACACCCAATCATAAACTCACTTTTTAAATTAAATATCACTGACATATTAGGATGCATTACATTCTTGTAGTGTATTTGGCTGAGACAGCTAATTTTCTTCACAGGAGCTAACATGGGGCCATGTCTTGGATTTATGACCAAAGCAGCTCTAATAATTCAGGGATGCTTTGGCTGCTGCTGAGCAGGGCTTGCACAGCTTCAAGACCTTTCAGTTTCTCCGTCCACACCACCACCAAACAGGCTGAGGGTGTACAAGAAGTTGAGAGGGGAGACAGCTCCAGGTGTGGCCTCACGAGTGCAGACTACAGAGGAAGAGTCACTTCTGTGGCCCTGCTGATACAGGCCAGGATGCCATTGGCATTCTTGGCCGCATGGGCACACTGCTGGGTTATGTCCAGCTGCTGTCAATAAGTACCCCCAAGTTCTTTTCTGCCTGGGCACTGTCCAGCCACTCTGTCTCCAGCCTGTAGTGCTGCACAGTTTTGTTGTTTTGTTCAAAGTACAAGATCTGGCACTTGGTCTTGTTGAACCTCACATTGTTAGATTCAGCCCATTGATCCTGCCTGGTCAGGTCCCTCTTCAGAGCTCTCCCACCCTGCAATTAATCAACCCCTCCCCCCACCTCAGTCATCTGCAAATTTACTAATGGTAAACTCGATCCCCTCATCCAGATCACCAACCAAGATATTAAACAGGTTTGGTCGCAACACTGATGCCAAGGGGACACCACTGGCTACTTGCCAACAACTGGGTATAGCACCATCCACCAGCACTCTTTGGGCTCAGCCATCCATCCAGCTCTCAATCCAGGGAAGGGTTCACCTGTCCAAACCATGGGCTGCCAGTTTTCCCAGGAGACTTCTGTGGGAGACAGAGGCTTTGCTGAAGTTCAGGTAGCCTTTTCATCCACAGCCTTTTCCTTATCCCCTAGGCAGTCAACAAGTGAATCTTAGTGGTCACATTTTCTATTCCTTATGTTATTTACCTTACTTTCTATTCCTTATGTTTTACTCCTTATGTTATGTTATTCCCTGCTATTCTAAGTAAAAAGAGAACAGAATAAAAAGTAGAAAATATCTTAACATTTAGAGTTTTCTTTTCTGCATAAACCAGGTAGATCAGGATTATCTGTCTTGTCCAACCATAAAAAAGTAATTAGTAGATTAGCAGAAAAACTGAAAGCAGAAACCTACTTATGTGTCTTGACTCATTATTAAACAGGCTGTTATGTACCAAATACTGAATATATCATAGAAGAAAAACAATTGAAAAAACAATATATTTTGAAATTGGACCTTTGAAAAAGAGAAAAGAGGGGAAAAAATTGCCTATGTTTGCTGCTCCTGAGTAGAACAAGGAAATGTGGAAACAATGTCTTTGACAGTCTTTAAGATTCACACTGGATTTAGAATTTTTTCTGTTGGCCTGGAGCCACTGAATAATATACAGATATAAAACATTGGTGAGTATTGGATGTCTGTGAACTTTGTATATATAATATCCTGTATGTCAATTCCAGGACACAACCCTTGTATCTTATGCTGAAAGCCAAGCCTGCACCACCTGATTACCATGTATGACTTTTGAGACAATAAACCATATTTTTAGAACTACAGTCTGAATGAAAGGCTGTACCTCCATGTTTGCAGCCAAGCTGAGCGAAGATCAATCCATTCAAGGCCTTTCTTCTTCTTTAAAAAAATGCAATAGTAATGGTAAATAATAACAATAATCATAATAATAAAAAGGGAAAAAATTTGAAGTCATGCACAATACAATTACTCAGCACCTGGTGACCAGTGCCAGATGTCCCTTCCCAAACTTAGACTGGCCACCCTTCTTGGTTTCCTTTAGTTTGTATACTGGGCATGAATTTCTGTGGTGTGCAATATCCCTTTGGTCTGTTCAGGTCACCCATCCCAGCCATGCTTGGGTCCAATTTATTTTGTGAACCTCCTCACTGGCAGAGCACAAGACAAAGGAAAAAAAAAATGTCCTTGACTTAGGATAAAGATGACTTAGAAAAAACAACACCATTCCCATTCTGAATCCAAAACACAGCACTGTAGCAGCTACTGGGGAGAAGTTACCTCTACTCTAGGTGAAATCAGGACAAAGTTTAGCTTTAATGAAATTGAAAACCAATAATTAAGCAAGTTAATCAGTTATTTTCCCATCAAAACTAAATGTCAATTAAAGTTTTAAGACTTGTGCAAGTATTCATCTCTACTTGCACAGATTTCCTTTTCTCTGATCTGCACTGCTCACACCTGAAATGAGATGGAGCCCAGGGGCCAGGCTGTGGGTGGAGGCTCTGGGTGGGGTTTGTCAGGGCCATTAATGCCCATTAGCATCTGCAGACACTGCCTTATACTGTCACCTTATTTTTCTTAATAATTATGCCTCCAGCTGCAAAAAGACCAAGAAAAAACATTAACAAGTATATATATTTGATAAAAAAATATTGTATTATAGGGAAATATTGTGCTGGCTTAGTATCAGGCAGCAGGAATATGGGCAAAATCTGACAGGTAGTGGCTGACCATCTGATTTTTTTCTTATATAGGAATACCGATTTGGTTAAGAGAGTTTCATCTGCCACACAGCAGATTAATGAAGACAAAATCTGATCTGTTTGACTAGTAGGGAAGCATTATACTGATTTTTATCTGCCGTTTTCCTAGAAATTAATATGTGATCATGAGGAATCGGGTGCCCCTTACTCTGCTGGTTTTTCCTTAAAGTAATAAAATAATTCAGCATCCTTCTATTTTCCTCTGAAAATAAGCGTATTGATGAACCACTTCAAGCAATGCTAATCAACAGTGTGAGAAGCCTGGAAGATAGGACATTGACAGGCAAGGTAGTATTACTAATTTATTTGTCTCTTTATGGTTCAGTTAAAGGAATATCTTAGGGAGTGCAGCACATGTCAGTGTTGTCAGATGTTACACGGTAGCTGTCATGGTTTTGACTGATGTACAAGCACTACCTGCTCATGTTTGCCCTTCCGTTCTGTGGAGTGCACACAGGTAAGACAGCTTGTTGGTAATTTTTATTTAATGCTTTCAGTATCTGCAGCTGCTCTTTTGTTGAAAGTTCTGACAATGAGAGATTCCACCCACCAAGATTCCCAGGATTTCCACTGCAAGGGTTTAATCATGTAAACAAGGTTTTCCTCTGGGGTTAGACTATGACTCACTTTTTTTATTTTTTTTGATATCTAGTGATCTTGGCTATAACTGTTCATGTTTTAATTTATTAGGAAATATCAAAACAAATTAAATCACAGAAATTAAGGGTGTAAATTTTTTTGCACTTCTCAAAAAAAGGTAGTTTTCAAAAGATTTTTTCTGAACCTCATTTTACGCAGAGAAGCACATCCTCATTTGAAGACTTCTATGCAAAAAATAACTGCACCTATGTGTGCAGGGTGGTCTGACATTCAGAGAATTTAATTCTCTCTCAGACACAATTGCTGGGTAAAAAAGGAGGCATTGCTGTTCAACGTGCATAACCAGATGAAGCCTTTAAACATGGCAAACATTTACTTCTTAATATAATAGAACAAGTATCAAGAGCAAGAATGTTTGTGAAAGAAGGAGTCAAAAATAATCATAGGCTGGGAAGCCAAATAAGCTTTATGAATGACAGTTCAAGTTCTGGTGTCGTTGTTCCAGGAAACAAAAGGATGTTGCTCCTAGATGCAGAACTGAAACCTTTTCAAAATGTAGAAAGTCATTCCAGACACAACAGAAATGACAGAAAAATTTCAGCATTTAAGGCTATTTCTCCATTATGGTCCAGCCAGTGAATCCTAGGAATTAAAGGAAATATCCATACCTTGAAAAATGTTTTAAAATATTTTTTCTCTAACTATGGAGTTTAATATGGAACAGAAATTCCCCTTTGCTGTATTTGTTCATGTCTTTCCCATTCCCCATCTTTTCATTTGAGACACTGGTTCCACTCTTAGGTTAGCAAAGGCCAATGGAGCAGAGAGCAGATGGGCAGCATTTCTCATTGGTCACTCATTTACTTACTGAAAAGTGATAAAGGGTGGTGTTGTGCAAAATAAATTTTATTTATTTTCCTCCAAGAGATTTGAGCATACCTCTTGGAAATAGTTTTCTGGGCTTTTATGTTTTTGTTAAGTTGGGGTTTTTGGGGTTTTTATTTTTTTTTTAACTCTGAATATTGGTTTTGTTATTCTGAGACACTATTTGCCTCACCAAGAGCCACTTTTCACTCAAAGGAATGTGGTTTGGCCACACCTCTTCAAGGAATCATAGCATCTCTGTGGTTTCTAGAAACTCTAATGTGTTCAGGATATCTGCTCTGAAAATCATGCATCCACAAGAACTGAAGCTCTCTGGCAATCCCTGGAGGTAAGCAAGTCTACATTTTGAAGTGTGAGTAGGAACAGTGATGAAAACATGAACATTTTTGTACCATGTGTATGCAACTCTATTGAAAAATTTATCCAGTCTCTGGGCTGCTTCTAATAGCAAAGTAGGAGGAAAATCTGATTGGAAACATTCATAAATGAATATTAATAAAAGAACGAATAATATCTGGAGTACTGGCAAAATTTGGAGCCACAGAAGAAGAAGAAGAAGAAGAAGAAGAAGAAGAAGACAATGATTTTACCTAGAGTTATAGCTCTTGCAATGCAGAATGGATTTTTTAAATGCTAGCTCAATAATCTTAAATTAGTCTTAATTTAAAAATATTTACTTAGCAGTCTGAATTTTCTCCCTTCAGGTATGAAAAGCAGACTAACAGTATTACAATGTTCAAGGCAGAATTTGGTCTTGGTGTCTTTCATTCCTTCCAGAAACTTTATTGACTTTTATTCCTAAAACCTAGGTAGGGCCCTGATTTTAATCTCTCACTAAGTCCAGCAGTGCCTTCACTGGATCTTTGTTCTACAACAGCACCTCAGCCAGTACTTACATTTCGTTGAAGGAAATGCAGCATAAGGATATGTTTACAGTTAAGCACAAAGTCACATATATTTGTGGAAGAAATTAATTTACATATATGTTTAAGTGATTTGTTGAAATAAGGCCAGCACAGTAAAAGTATGTAAAGGTAGCAGAATATAGGAGAAAATCCTCACCACACAGAAAATGAAACAACGTTCCTAAGCGTAGCATAGCTTTACTGCAGGATTTGAGAGTAAAAACATAAACTGAGAAGCCATCCTTGGCAAATCTGAGTGAGTTTCATGTGTGTGTATCTTTTTTGGCATCTTTGCTGTTGTAGGCTGCTAAGTATGTATTGGTGTTCAGCTGAGCTGAAATTTAAAGTTGCATATTTTGAAGGACCTTAATAAAGATGTCTTACTCTTTTAAATAACCTTTTATTAATAATAATGACAAAAGCAACATTTTAAGATTAGAAACTCAGATATTTCAAAATTAATTTTTCACATTGAAGAGGAAATGCTAAAAAATTTTCCTTAAGCAATTGTTATTACTCTCATTAAATGTATTTTTAAAAATATTGCTAGGAGATCCTGAATATGAATAATTTTAGAATGAAACAGTGTCATGCAACCAAGAATGTGCTCCTTGTGTATATTCCCACCTTCCTAGTTCTATCTGGAATATGCTTGAGATTTTACAAGAGGACCAACCACTTCTTTTAAGGTTCAATCACCACTGGCATCCAAAAAGCATAATGATTTGTGTTCTGTAACACTGAAGCTTTTGGGTCTATAGACTTTGTCTGTATCCTTATTAGAGCATTTCATCTCAGCAGATGGATATTTTTAAGTTAATAGCTTGAAAAGAGATCCTAGTTTATAAATTGTGTTCACAGATGAAATCCAGCCAGGTTACTGGATGATGTCTAGAAATGTTAATTTTCAAACGTAATATTTCTTATATTCTTAGAAACATAGAATATGCTGAACACAGTTCCATTTTCCTTGTCAGCTTTTTTTCATAGTCCACCAGATATTCTGACTTGCTTTCTGCAGCTGTTTATACAAGATTTAAGTAGTAATCACAACTTTCTTTGACCTTTGATAATGAGGTTTTGATCATGAACACTTGTTGATCACTGCAAATGGAACCACGTATTTCAGCTAGAAATGGACTTTATCAGTAGCCAAGAAGACAGTAAACTCTCATTAGGCATGCAAATGCTACCAGTTAAAATTATTGAGATCTTAGTGCCATGATAGTTTCACACCATTTTAATTTCTTACAGAGTCATGGAAATGGGCATGAGATGGGATCTGTGGAGATGACCCAGAAGATCTCGCATTCAAAGTGGAACTGTCTTGGGCAAAGGCTTGGCTGCACTTTGACTTAAAATGACCAGCCAGAGTGCTGGCCCCAGGATGCTTCACATGCATCCACAGCAGTGAAGTCAGCTCAAATACAGTGACTTTTCAAATACTCATGGTTGGGGTGAATTAACAAAGAAATAGATCTTTTAGCTGTGTGAACTTATGGAATTACATAATAATAATTTTCTCCTTTTTATTCTGATTTGATAGCTTTTTAATACAAAACTCAGAAACAAACAAAAAACTGGAACCAGAATGCAGCAAACTCCCTTTTAGCATGGAAGATTTAGTCATCGCTTTAATTAATCAAAGAAAAATAAAGAATTCTTTGGTCACAGAAAAATAACATATGGCGTTACTCTTAATATATCCCTTACTCTAGTGAATGAAAAAAGACCATAGACAATGGCATGTGTTAAAACAGGACTTCATTAAAAATTATTATAAGTGACTTTATTACAATATTGTGCCTTACCTATTGCTTAGGTAAGAAAGAGTCATGTTAAATCTTTGTTGACATTGAAATAAAGTTACAGAAGAGCTGCATAGCTGCACATGCATTATAATGTTCTTTGAAGTCAAATATTTCATATCCAAATTTTTTTTTTCATAATGCACGTGAGAAAGTTTTAGTGATAAACATTTTCTCTGGAAGTTGTTGGACTATTTTAATTTAGTTATAAGTAAATATTAGCTGAAAGCTAATGTTAATATTGGCAGGTGGAAGGTTATTTCTGTGGAGGAGAAGCAGTCCTGCAGTCTATCAGTAAGGTGTGTCTCAAGAGAAAGGCTAGCAAAAATCTCCAAGAAAAGTAATACAAAAGGTGAAAGCCTGACTGTAGTAACTGAAGTCCAATTCTTCTCAGTTTCCAACTGATCAGAAATATTTCAGGTAGATTTCCCACCATATTCTAGGGCACAAAACTTTTTGTCTGGATAGTCAGAGTTATTTCTATTACTGCTGGCAAACTGATGTCCACTTTAAAGGCTGAGATGAATTTTAATGGCATAAATAATGAAAAATTTAGAGAATTCAAGGCAGGGCTAACATAATAGGCTATTCTTTATTTGTAAAGCTCGTACTGGTATGTCTAATGAAGGACATCTTCACAGCAGCACATTCTCATCAGTTCAAGGATATAAATAATAACATAATAGCAACAACAATAATAGTAGTAATAATAATAGTACTGAGGCCACTGTAGGGGAAAATCCTGCTAATTCTAATGCATGTATCTTTCTCTGAGCCTCTTCCTTTCTCACATATAGGCTTATTTCTATTAAGATAAAGAGACTGTGATCTCAGGTCTTTGTTCTAAACCAGCATCTGCTATGATTAGCATGGGTTTTGCATATCAGCATCATCCTGTATTAGAGTTAATTTTTTTTATATATAATTCTTTTGATATGTTCACTGGAAATATGTCCCTTGATTCCTTTTCCAAGATCATCCCATGGCAAGGGTTGCCAGGAATGCCACAGGCAAGGCAGCTACAGAGCTAGCAAATTCTGAGAACAGTATTAAGGCAATTCTCTTCCACTGGCACCAGGAAGCTAGAATTCAGAGAAGGCCATCTAAAATAATCAAAGGATTGAGACATGAGATCTGTAAGCAATGTTAAGAGAGATAAACATACGTGCTTTTCAGAAGAACTGGTTGACTGGGAGGACAGGGAACATGAAAGCAATTTCATATAAAATCAGAGTGTAAAAATAGATACTCTAAAAGGAAAAAAAATCTTGATTTAATTAACTGTAACTCACAAAAAAGGAAGGAAGAGTCCAAAGCCTGCAGATCTACACAGGTGGTGCTATTAAAAGTAGAATTTGTTCACTGAAAACAGTATGGAAAATAATAATATATCATAAAACACAAAATAAAACCAAAAATGCACATTACCTACATAAACTGAAACCAAATGCAGACACACATATATAAGATAGATATATAAAATGTCGCATTATGGATTCTCAGGAATGAATTTTTTTATTGTGTTTGGCATTTTACCAAATGAATTTATCTAAAAATATTATACTGTTTGTCTTATTTTATTTGTGTTTACATAAAAACTTGTATTTCTTTATCATTACTGAATAGTCTACAGGTTTCTTTTTCTATTCTGTTAGAATGGCCCATGGGAAAAAAAACCACTTTGAATTTAGCTAAAACGAGTACATTGTTATTGTTTGGATATATGAATACAGTATGTGTAGTAAACATTCATTAATATTATTAATATAGAATGATGAAGCCCATGTAACTTAAACTATAGGATTAACCTATCATTTTGCATTTTGAGGGCATTTTATCTGCTACATTTCATGGGGGTTAATGTCATCTTAATTTGTCAGATTATCATTTGACCAGTAATCCGATTTTCAATTGATACAGCTTTTATTAAAAGATGAAAAGGCAATTCTTATGCATACTATTTTTATGTGTTAGGTTACCTTTTACAATGTTTTATAATGTACACACCTAAATTGCAGAATAAGTCTATAAAAGTTAAGTCTATAAGATAAAAATTGAGAGCAATTTTTTAGCTAGTTTCTTTTCAATGAATTGTGACTACATGTGATTTTTATGACATTGATTGAAACTAAGGAGATACTGAACATTATCTGTGAGCGTTTCATATCTGAAATTTCAGCATCAATGGAAAACAGGTTTAACTCATTTTTTTGCACATTACAATGAACAAGACTTCTATCTCCTTAAGAGAGGTCCAGAATCTTTACTCTCTCTGAATATCTCCCAATGGTATCTGAAACATAGCTAGCACTCCCTATATGGAGATTAAATAAAATAAAATTTATCCTCAGATAAATATCAGATGGGGATCCTAAGACCCCCTTCAGGATCCACACATAATAGTCAAGGAACTACCTTCTGTGTATTAGAATTAGAAATGTAAGGACATGTAAACACGTAAGAAAGAAATTTGGTATTTTATTTAACTAAAACTATATAAATCGCATATAAGAATATATATGGAATTTTAAGGAATATTTACTTGGCCTGCTTCCAATATTTTACTTGATATTGCTTTAAAGAACTTGAATTGGTTTAGACGAAAGTATCCAAAGTTAGTTCTTTATGTAAATTTCTGGCTGGAAGAGAGTACAAAGTAGTGACAGAGTAATTTGTCAATGTCCTCCAGTGATTGTTAGCAATGCATTCTTGCACATATTGTTTCAGACAAAAAAATTAGTATTTTGCATTAGCAGAGGATAATTAGGCAATAAGATACAAAAGAGAGTAGGGTTATCATGAGATAAACACACACATGGGGTGTTATGAAGCACAGCCAAGTATCTGCAATCCCTCCAGGGTATGATTATCTCATGATAACCGCACACCCTGGAGTTGCCTTATTGCTATTATAAAATATCTTTATTATAGGAAGAAATGCACATTTTTGTGCTGAAAGAAGACGAAGGTGGCAATTTAGAATGCTGAACAGCAGTTTCAGCTGAGCTGTGTGGTTTACACAGATTAATCTATCCCATTGGAATGTTTCCTCAGCCAAAAAATGTTCCCTAAATCCAAGCAGTCATAATCTGTAGTGATGTGCAGCTATTTGGAGTATTTGACAAATTCCCTCCTTGGTTCTTATGCTGTTCATTTGACTGCAACATATGCACACAACAATATGAGGAGATGGAGGGGTGTGAACAGGACAGTGAACATTCTGAATATTTGATAATATTTCTAAAGTCTGGATTCTTTGATTTTACTTTTATGCAAACTCTGTGTAAACTCTGGAAAGCTTCAGAGAGTTGAATAATGCATCTAAAGCTAATTAAAAACCATTGGGAGATAGAAGTTCCAAAGTACAAACAGTGTCAGTAGAGCTTTAAAATCTGGGAAACTGATGAGCCAGGGAGAAGTGAGAAGCCCCTTCCAAGTGGCACGGTTGTTTTTCTTCCAGGCATAGAGAGGTGATGCCATAAGGGGAAAAGACAGCTGGGTAAGTACACCCTGGCTTTTTTGTATGAAATTGGACTTTTGCCCCTATCATCAGTGGACAAAGGCCATGAGAATACTTAGCACCAGTCCTATGCATCATAGCTTTGTCCATGTGAATGACCTCTGAATTTACAGCCTTGCTTCCTCCCTTTGAAGACACCATTTGGGAGCAAAAACATCTTGGTTAGGCTCAAGGTCGACACTAACTGTTCTGATGACATACGTGCTCAAATCTTGTCCCTTTATCTGCATTTCAACAAGTGATAGGTTACTTGTATGCCCTGGTAGTCACAGATCCTTCATGAACAATTATACCTAAGGATTTATTTCCATTCTTTCATTTAAGTATTTATGAAAATCATCATCATATTCCAGTGCAACAGGAAGAAGTTCAGGGAGCATTCTGTTTCTCTAAGTTTGTATTATTATTGAACAAATTTTAGTAAGAAATAAACGTTGAAATAGCTTATAAATTGAGTGTTAAAATATAATCAATATTTGTATTCATGTTTGGTCATAAAAACACAAAAAGAAAGCCTTGTAGAATTTATTTCTGCTTAGAAACTTGTACTTTGGCCTTCAAAAGTGTCAGCTTTAATTTAAGGTTGGTGTTTAATATGGAATATGGAGATCAATGCAATTGATTTGATTGAATAAAAAAGTCCTTGAAAGGATATATGGTGCACATTTTTAAATGCAACAAGCCCAATAATTGGTTTAAATGTAAAAATAAATTGTATCTAGAGATATCTATCCGAGCCAGGGGTGATGTTTTATTGGTTTTTGCATTGCACTAACTGATGTGCTTTCATGTAAAATCAATATTGTGCAGTAAAATATATTTTTGCTTTGTTGTGTAGTTCAGTTCAGTTAGGTAAAATATAATTTTGAACGTGGCATAACTAACCTTTATTTTACAGTAAACCTTTTGTGCAGAAATGAAGGGAAAATGTAAAAAGACACTTTTAGCTTCCTGAATATTCTGTGGAGTCCCTTGCATAATGTATAGATTTTTCATGTGCTTCTGCAGCATTTTACTTTGCTAACTCTCAGGCTTTTTAATTAAGTCCCTAGCCATTCCTCTGCTAGTAATTGCCATCTGTGGAATATTAGACACCATTTCAAGTGATGCATACGTACCTGCTTAGCAGAGTTGTGTAAAACTAGGCATAATACTTTCTACCTGTACTGAAACTGCATTTCCATTCAAGTTTTTTTTAACCTATCATGAAGAGAAAATATATTTCTCCATTTAGTCAATGTTGACACTTTTAATATAACTGAAAAGCAGCTTTTTAAGAAAACGCATACAGCTCATACAATGTTTAATTATTATGTCTTCCCCACAGCTGGGGAGAGCTGAAGTCAAAAAGGGAATATGACATATCTCACTTTATAGGTTACCTAAATGATCATGGAAATTCCACTGCCACTACAGAAAATGTCAGTGAAGGCAGAATGTTATACAAGAGAATTCTAACAGATACAACTATTGAGTTCAACAGTATACAATAGTCAATGCAATTAGTTTAAAATGGCCATTAAACAGCTGCTGATTTTCTTAAAGTTTGTATGTCTCTCATCATTAAGGAAAACAGATTACTTGGAAAAGCTGTTAGTGTACAAAGGATAAATTTATTTCAAATATTTATTTCAATGTGGTTTCATGATGTAGAAAGAAGAAACCTATGAAGAAACAGGATTTTTTTTATGTACTATTCTAGGGAAGCAGACTTTTTTGTCTTTTTGTCGACAAACTCCAAATTACAATGCTCTGTTCAGATTTATTTTCCCTACTGCAGGATGCTGAAAAGAGATAGGCTATTTCTTGTCTTTCCTCTCTCAGTGGTCTTCAGGAAGTAGAAAAGGAAAGGAAGGAAATTCTGTGGATTGCTTTGTTAATTTGTAATTATTGTAGAGACCCACATTTCCACATTAAAAAAAAATATTGTTTTCTGCAACATGAAGTTTGCATACAGAAAATTGGTATTTCTAAGTACTTCTTCCAACCCTACAATTCTGAAACACTCAAAAGATTAAAGAAAAAAGTAATAGAGAAAGTAAATATACGCACAGATTATTGAATTCAACAGAGCAGAGAATTTTTTCTGGACAAGCAATTTCATAGACCAGTTTTACACTTTTTAGTCATGCCTTAAAACAATTGAGCACATGCCATAAACATCAAGTTGCTGGAAAATGAAGAGTACTGAACCATTCAGAACCCAACTGAACTAATACGTTGGAATGTTATAGCTTCAGAATGTGTGAAGTGAATCCTAAAACAGCTTGCAAGCCACTTTGGGCAAGCAGTTTTTGAAAGATATTTGCATAAAGACATACATTATTTCAAACAAAAGTTTACCAGGACATGGAATGCTGGTTTTTAGAAAGACTTTGCTAAAGAAAGAGAAATAGGTTT
This sequence comes from Cinclus cinclus, assembly GCF_963662255.1. Lineage (NCBI taxonomy): Eukaryota > Metazoa > Chordata > Aves > Passeriformes > Cinclidae > Cinclus > Cinclus cinclus. The sequence goes on from NC_085051.1 coordinate 33,065,311, forward strand.
GAATCTGTTTAAATCAAATCTTTAGCAGTATTTAGGGCTATTTGGTTAGGGATGTATTATTTGGCTACTTATGCAATTCAGTATGGTTGGGATGCTACTTGTCTGTTACTGTCATCATAGACAAGAAATTACTTTCCCCCCTTGTCTTGGCTAAAAAAGTAACAAACAAAGAATCTGAGTAGGAAACTTAGATTGATGAGGGCAATGGTAGCCAGGGAGAAGAATATTCAAATAGATGTCATGAGAAAAAAGAAAGCATTGCAAATTACACCACTTGCCTTAAAAAATAACCCATTCTAAATGTTACAGAATAGTATTCAAATGGAAGATTTCCCCAGAGTATAATGACTTCTGGCGCAAGTTCTTAAAACTATCAAGGGCAATGAAATTTTTAAAGGTCTATAGAAAAACTAAGAAGGAAGGAGGAAGAACAATGAACAAAGGAAGAAGAAATTTTGAAAGTACTCCCTCTTTTTCATTTTATTTTTATGGGTTCTTATTTGGGGTAGGGGGTAAGGCTTAACCAAAATTATAAACCATCTAATAATAAAATTATACCAGGAAAGGGATGTCATGTTGAGAAATATCTTTTACTCCTTTCACATGCTATCAGCTGCTGGTACTGCAATCTTCACATCTCCCTCAGTGCTGGCATTCAACAGCTCAGGAAACATATTGTCCAGAAGACATACATTTTATATATGCTCTAGCAGAAAACAATGGCACCTTTGACAATGACCTATTGGTTGACTTTGGTCAAAGTTTTGTACCTTTATAGAGTAAGAAGTCAGCCAAAGCTAAAGGCCGAGCAACACAACTAGGTCACATTTGCTGTCTTACAAAATCTGCTGGCTGGTGGATTCGCTCACAGATCATTTATGGAATCTGAAAAAAGCCCATGAAATGAGATTTTTCATTGCTAAAAATAAAGCCAGGATAGCCCCAGTGACAGAAAACTATCATGGTGGTAAATCTCGCATTCACCACAACTTCCACAGACTGAAGCTCTATTTCCTACTCATGTAAATGTAGGTGCTAGGGGAGAGATTTCAGTTAAAAGAAAGTATTCCATCAGATGCTTACACTGGGTGTGTTTTTGGGAGGGATAATTGATTGAAAGAAAAGCTTTGAATTTAATTAGAAATATCTAGAAAAGTTTCTAAAGTATGTGTTTGTGAATGAATATTTACAATTACAATGAAAAAGACATTCAAAAGTGAGGCTCACATTTTTCACACAATTTCTTACTCTTTCTCTTTTTCTTCAGAGAGTAAAACTAGAAAGCTCCTAAGTAACTGAGTGGAGCCCTTTTTCTTCTCCAGGGACTGCATTATTTAACTCTTTTCAGAAATGCAAAGACCGTCACAGAAGCCTGCTCTCCCAGGTTCATCCATTGGAAGATAGACACAGAAGTCCTGACAGCTGGAAACCTTATCTTATTTTCTCTTTTAAATGGATTTTGGCATCAGTGAATGTTCTTTAAATGTATTGTATCTTTAAATGGATCTTTTCCATCGTTGGCATGAATACCATGATTTCTTTGTAAGCACTAATCATATTTCCTTGCAGACTCAATAGCCATGCTTGAAAGACTACTCTCAAAAGACAAGGCTTTCCATTTCCTTGATAATCTTTGTTTGACAAATATCTTGCAATGTAGAATTATCTGAATTATCTAGGTTTTAATGAAAAGGAAGTCTAGTGCATTTCTTTTATCTATGAGTAATGTTATGTTTTTATCTTGTTAAGTTATAGTTTTGGTAAATCCACACTGCATTTCAACCTACACACACTTCAAATCTTTAGCTCTCTTTCATAAAGTCTTGCCTCCTCATTTCATAATTATATAGTATCACACTTGTTAGTTTTCTTCTAAAAATATCACCCTTTTAATGTCATGTACAATTCTTTCAGAAATCTGAGAGGGAAATTATCCTGTTCTCATCAGACAAACACATTGGGTTCCAGGGAGAGCAGCCCACAAATTCACGAGTGAAGATGGCCTTTTTTGGTACATATCTACTGCACATAGAAAAATCCTGACCCGGTCAGGAAACAGCCTCTGCTCAAAAAAACAGTATTAACAGTGAGAGTTTTTGTTTCCAAATCAGATACATCAGAGCTTGATGCCACTAGCATGATTACATAGGAATATATTTAAGGAAAGGAAAAAGTATTTTATCATGTGTGAGGTTGAACTGTAGACCTGATACCTAAAAATGCAAGTCGTGCCTCTTCCTTCTATTGAACTGCTCAGATGTGCAAGAATTCAGGAACTGTTCAGAAAAAAAAATGCATGCTGGCACTGACTGGGCTAGAAGACTATGACAGTAAAATGTACTTTTTTCTTCTCATATATTTCTGCATATTTGTATTCTTGGATATAATTGTGCAGTGATTTTGCAGAGTTGAAGAATTTGTAATTTAAAAAGGAAATAGTTACTTATGTAATGGCTAATTAATCAAGCCAGTTGAATGGATTGATCCCTCAGCAGGGACTGTTGATCCTTTTTTGCTTCTCATTCTGTAGCCAGAAAAAAATGCCACTAGTTTAGATTCAGATCGCAGTGGAAATATTGCTAAGAAACTTGAAAAAGACATAAAACTTTTTAAATCAGGTTTTAAAATGTAAAAACACATTTTTCAGCAGCAGTGATTTCCTGTATATCCCTGGCAAAAGTGTTGGTTTCAGTGGTGATACATCAGGGAGAGATTTAGTGCAGAAGGAAGAAGCTGGACAGCATTGTTTTGTAACCATTGAAATCTAGTCTGACTCAATAAGAAAAGGATGACTGCTGTGCTTCACAACCCAGGTCTTCATCTTTTCATATCATCTACCTGCACATTCCTTTTCTTTTTTTCTAATACACCTAAGATGAAGAAATTTTCATGGACTTTGATGTATATATTGCAGTATCTTCAGCTGAAACTAGAGACACTCATCTGTAGGTTTTAATACTATACAATTGCAAATCACAGTTACCAGAAAATTCATTTCAAACAACCCTATAGACTTTGCTAGCAAAGGAATTTATGGAGTTATGTTTTCTAATTAATAAGTTATTTTCCATTTTATTTATATAGGGCTTTCAACAGTCACCATCTGTTTATGTATTCACTATTAAAAATATTATTTCAATCATTTTGCAGGATATCACATGCCAAATTCCCAATTAATAAATGTAATTGGCAAAGGTAATAAATAAATGGCATAGGTGACTTGGCTCAAAATAAAATTAGCTCTGATGATACAATATTTTAAGTGTTTCTTTAGAATAACTATCTTACATATGTAATGGTGGGATTTTTAGAGAGAATGGACAGAGCAGAAACATGCAAGTAATTTATTTTATGTACATGTATATTTGACTATATAAAGCTCCAGTCATAATAAGGATGAGGTTTTCCAGTTACATAACAGACAAAAGACAGAATGTTACACAGTGGTTGGCCATGTTTTAGTTTTGAAACTTTCCTTCCCTCCAGCCATGAGCTGCAATGTGTTCTGATGAACATAGCTAAATGCTTCTTTTTAGAGTTGCTACAATTATAGGAGACAAAAAACCCTCATTGCTGTCACTGAAGCAGCAAAATTAATGACAGAATTGACAGAAAATGAAACATTTCCTCAACATCTCTTCTTATCTTCTTTAATGGGGATATTTGCAGTAACATTGATTGTATGGAGAACACTCCTTTCTCGATTTGTGGTCTAGACTAGATATTGCTACACCTGGGACCCCTAAGATTGATTTACATTTGACTTAGATCAAGCAGATCCCCTGTGGTGCTTTGCCTGGTCTCATTACCTCTGCTGCTAGATGGCCTGCCTTGCTCAGGGAAGATTGTTCTTTCTCTTTTCCCACCTGGATTGCATGCTGGAAGTTGAAAGTGGGCAGGAAAGGTGCAGATTTCAGCTCCAAACCTTGTCCCTGCATTGCCTCTGCAGCTATTCACAGTTAGTGGCTCTAACAATCTGGATGTCACTGCTCTAGCAAAGAACAGTCCCTCTGTACTGGCTCAGCTCAGCTGCTGATTGCTCTGTCACACACTATCATGATTCCCTCACTATGTGTCAAGATGCTGCTGCAAAATGAATGCTCTAATTCACAATGAAAGTTACAATCACAAGGCAAAATGGAAATGATAATTTGACACCGGCAGATCCCCAAACTGGCATTGACTGTGCGGAGTTTCCCCCGCCTCCTTCCTTCAGCTGTCTCCTTTTTGTCACAAGGACAAACTTTGGCATACCCAGTCACTGTTATTTACAAATTACCTGTGGCTGATACAACAACAAGGCAGAAGGCAGAAGCCACTCCCTGTTTGGCATTTGAGTGATTGCAACAAATAAAATGATGGTGTTTGGATGCTGCTTCTATCAATGTCACAAACACAACCATTTTTAGACCCCAATACAGAAATAATTTTTTTAAAGATCTGTTAATATTAGCTTGAACGTTAGAAGGCTAGATGAAGACACTGATATATTTTGAAGGTTCCATTACAATAATGTTGTCTGACTTGCACAAAAAAAATCAGAGATTTCATTCAGTTTTCCCATAGCACACAGTATCCCACAAAGGCATAACAGATTGTCTTTTGGAAACCCACCCATTTTGATTTCAAGATTCCAAGTGATGAAAAGATTACTGTATCACTTGAAAAATTCTTGCAATAGTTAATTATCCTCACCATCAGAAATTACCTTTTATTTCCAGTTTGGGCTTTACTGACTTCTACCTCTCATTGGACATTATATTTCTGTCTGCAAGATGAAACAATGCTCTAAACCAAGTTCTTTTTAGATAATAAAAGACCACAGAAAATATTTTTTCCCTAAACTTCTGTGACTATTCCAATAAGCAATTTTCCTAATAGAATGATGAAAGGAAAAGGTGAGTTGCGACCAAATACAATGACATAAATAGTTAGCCAGCCAGCAACTCCAATCTTACCTTATGTTTGGGAGTAAATTATTTTCTTTAACATCTTGTTGAATTATTTCCTTCAATATTATACGACGTTCATCTAACTGTTTGTCTATGGGTTGTTCAATGCTCAGAACTCGTGTTTTGACTTAATATTATGTGCAGAAAAAAAAAGGTCTGAAATATTAGTTTGGGTTTGGGGCATTTTAATTAACAATAACTTACCAGTTTGCAAATAGAGAATATACATATAAAATAAATATTTTTATTGGTTGATTTGATGATTTCTAATTAAAAGTTTTGTATTTGCAAAGCACAACATCATTAATTTTTTTTTTTGTGGTGGAGCGCAGTATAGTGGTATAGTGCTGGTATCTTTTATGAAGTCTCTTGTTCAGAGAAAACCTGATCTAGGAGGGTTCCTAGATGGCAAATTAAAAATGGTTTCCAAATGTATTCTTTGGTTTTATCCTGGTTTAAATCTTCCTCCACAAAGAAAATCCAATTGATTTTATAAAGTAAGGAGTAGTGCCAAATGTATAAGAATGTAAGTAAATCTGTTTGAGACTAATTATTTTCTTCCTGCTCTGTAGATTTTAAACATGATGGGTTTCAGCAATATATGTTTAATTTCTCCACTTCTGCTTATAATAGGATTGTTCAAGATTAATATTTATCAGCTAAATTACTTGAAAGCATAAAACCAACTAACTTAACCCATAGTTGGAAAACTTAGATGCATTCCTCAGTCCTGAGTCTTATTTCCAGGTAGCAAGATCTAACTTTGCATTCTGAAAATTTCCCCTTTCATATGCTGCAAGGTTCACTAAATTTTCTCTCTTTTATTTACTGTATTGTCAGTACAGGTCAGCTCACCTTGCAGTTGATGTTTACCACACTTAGCCCCTCCAAATGGTCTTTGTTATACCGTGAAGAAAGTCAGTTCTGGTAGAATCTATATTAATATTTGTGTGTGAAAAGAAATTTTGAAGTGCTGGATGGATAAGGAGGGGTTTATGGAAGGAAATAGAATATTCATATTGAGGATATATCTCCTGCTGATATAAACCTCAATTACAATTGCATTAGAGAGCAATATACACCTTAATGTAAACCTTATCTGGAATACAAATTACACATCGAGTAAAATTGTATTAGTGATATGGCAACGTTCTTTCCTTTTTTAAGTATTAATACATTCTTTATCCTGCTTTTAAAAATGCTTTTCAATCTTTAATAAAAGCAACAAGAAGATTTTATGCAAAGATATCAGAAGATGACCTGTGGCTTGTCCTAGAAGTTAGTGTGAAGTGTGAAAAGCTGGAATTTAATTTCCTTTACTATGCTGTATTTTTTAAACGATTAATTGGTGTATGGTAGTGCCCAAATCTCTGACCAAACATGCTGCTGACAAATCAACAAACATCTTATTTGAGGATGAAAGAGGGATTTGGCTCATTTTCAGGGCAGGACAGGACTGTGAACTCTGTGATATGCTTAAGATTTTCACAGAGAAAAGCCTTTCCAAATAAGGGTAGTGGTTTTTTTAGGTCTGAGATCTCTCTCTGGGTCTATGCTTAGGAGGTATTTTGCAGCTTAGGTGGTCATGGTTCTGTTCTGCACATTGTGGTGGGAAGCCCCTCTGCAATCTCTTTAGCTGCTGTGTACCAGCTGCTGCTGCCTGCTGTGAGCGAGCTGTTCCCATGTGTTTCCTCCTCCTGCTGAGCTATCAGTCTCCGGTCATGAAAGCAGATTCACTTCTTAGCAGATATATCACATTAATTTCTGTTGCTCAGCTGAGTCATTATGTAATGCAATTTTTTGCCTTTAATAAATCAGTTTGATTTTTTCCATATATTCACATTTTAATTTCCAGCAATTCCGTCTAGATCAGTATACTGAACATATGCAAGAAGCTAAAAAAATCTAAAGCCACATGGTGTCATAAATTTTCAAAATCAGGAGATGAACCTATCCATAGCAAAATAATTAGACAAGAACAACAGTACGTGACACAAACCTTTAAAAGGATTGTATTGATTCACAGTAAAGCCAAGGTTTATGCTTTCAGAATTAAATAGTATGTAGCTGCACATTTAATTAGTGAAAAAAAAAGTTCAATTTTAATGTACAGCAATCAAAATAATATATACATTTGTACAATTTTACATATGCAGAATATTTTTTACAAAAGCAAATGGTCATTTAGATGTAAGACAACTGCAGTTGTGGGGTTTTTGTAGTACAAATTCTGCTGCAACTCAAGCAAGCATTACAGGCCAGAGACAATAATTCAGTGCGAGAGCTCCCTACTTTGTGAACAAATCAAGGACTTCAGTTCAAATAGAACTATTCAGCCAGGCTCAAAGGAGAGAAGGCACAAGGGATAAATCACAGAGTATGCTGCAGTATCTTGGCTTCTCAAAATTTTCACAAATGGAAAACACTCAGCACTACAATTGCCATTCAGAGTAATACACCATTCAATGCCTGAATTGTCACATAAAGTCATGTTTTGCATCATTTACTGCCAGATGCCATTGCTCCCGAGTGATGTCTTTCAAGAGACAATGCCTGATATTCTAGATCATTGTTGTCCCAGTGCAGAGCAGAGTACAAGAATCTCTTGGCTCTGGAAAAATAATCTCTCATAACAACTGGGCAGAACCTTTAGAATTACCTTCACTGAAGCAATTTTACCAAAAATATTACTGCCTAACATTCTAATTGGCAATTACAATTCAAAACTTCAACTTGCATATTTTGCTGGATGCAACAAAGCATTTCACAATGGCGTTTTTCTCTTAGACAAAGAAAATTTCAAGAGAACTAGACTTCCTCTGGGATTGCCATTATATTTAATTTTGAGGGGTTTTTGAAATATTTTATGTATATAAAAGGTATTTTCCTGAAATAATTTAAATTATATAAGTTTTTTTCTCCTTTTTTTCTTCATAGACGAAATTTAGAGAGGTCAGTTTCATGAACAAAAAGTCCCGACAGTAAACTATGAAAAGTTCTCTTACTGGATCTTTTTGGTGGAAATAATAAATTGTATAAAATAGTCAGATTTAGGAGAGGGTGCAAATTTCTTCTTGAAAAGAATTCAGCATTTTAACAGGTTTTTAGTTACATTTTGAATCTGTTAGAATCATCCAGCAGGAATTTCAATGAGTTAATGGGAATTCTGAATATTTTGGACAAATCTTCATTAAATTAAATATGAGTTAAATATGAGCCTTCAAATAAATGTCTGGGAATCAGAGGAATAGCAGTTAAGCTAACTTGGTAAAACACTGGTTAAAACAAACATGAAGGAAGTAATTAAGTAATTAAGTAATCAGTTTGCTAAATAAATGTTTCAGACAGATATTCATCCCTTTGACTGGTTTTTGCATTGCTTTGCTTCTTATGTCCTGGATAAAATTTTCAGAAAAAAAGAAATCAGGACTCAATCTCCTTCTTTTTCTCCGGTTCCAAGTATTTTGCCTTTTGACCTGTGTATTTATGTAACACACTTAATTATTTTTTTTCCTAAGATCAAAAATGATTATGAAGTAAACTTGGAGAGAGAGTTCTGAAGTACGATTATGAAATCTGACATATTGCTAATATTCATGACGCAGGTCGGTCCCTTCCATCAACAATCTTGGTCCTTCTGAAATTAATTTGTATTTGCATTTTAGAAGATATTTTCAAACTTAGTTTTAACAACTTCTTATTTTTATGCTTTTGTACTATGGACCATATCTCTGTTTCCTTAACTTTTTATAGACATAGTTCTAGAAGGACTTTAAAGTCTATCCAAAGATTACGTTATTGTGTCATTAATTTTTCATATTTTCTGTGTAATTTATAATACATTTCCAATTTTTTTGATAAATAGCTTGCCAAAATTTTTTTTTGAAACTATCCTGGGCATTTGGCAGGAATTCATATATTTTGAAAGATTTTTTATCAGAGAGAGTATAATTATGATACACAGGTAACTTTTATTATCTAGGATATAAATTTCTCTTAGTTGAAGAGAAGTGCTTGCACATCCCGATCCAAATGTTTATACAATATCATCTGAAATTATGGTTTCTGTTTGCATTCAAGCTGCCAATCAAACATGATTCCACAGACAACAGTAATTAGCTGTGTTACCCAATTAGAAAAGAGAGGAAAATATCTTGTTGGCATTCACAGTATTACTTGACAGACAGCTTGAATATAACTTGTATTTTGAAAAGGTTTTTGTTGGGGGAAAAAAAAAAGATTTTCAATAACTAATGAAGTACTGCAGAAATTTACTTTTTTAAGGTTGAAAAGTTAGTAAAAAAGGATTTAAAATATTCGTTGTCAATCAATGTCTTTGCAATCTGAATGATGCATTCCATTTTTACCATTACATTAACATTCTTGTCCATCTGTGACTTTACATTTTTGCTAGTTTTGGCTGGGATAGAGTTAACTTCCTTCACAGTAGCTAGTGTGGAGCTGTGTTTTGGATTTGTTCTGAACACGGAGTTGATATACAGAGATGTTTTGCTATTGCTGGGCAATTACACAGAGCCAAGGCCTTTTCTGTTATTCATGCTGCCAGGCTGGTGAGGGACTGGGGGTGCATGGGAGGTTGGGAGGAGACACAGCTGGAACCCCAAGTGACCCCAGGGACATTCCGCAGTGGGTGGCACTGTGCTCAGTGTATAAAGTGAGGGGGAGGAGGAGGATGGAGGGGACGTTTGGAATGATGGCGCTTGTAACAGTCACCCCTGGTGGGTCCCTGCTCTCCCAGGATGGCTGAACACTTGCCTGCCCACGGGAAGCAGGGAATGAATTCCTTGTGTTGCTTTGCCTGCGTGCTTGGCTTTTGCTCTCCCTATTAAATAGTCTGCATCTCAGTCTATGAGTTTTCTGGCTTTTACCCTTCTGATCCTCTGAGGTACTTGATGCTTGGTGGCTGGCTGGGGTTAAACTGTGACAACAGTAATGGAAAACTCTCTCCATATCCCAGAAGAATCTTCCTCAAAAATTGAAATTTTTGGCTTTTCCAGATGTTACATGTATGAGATTCTGGGACAAACTTGATTCAAATAAAAAGAAATGGCCAATTAATATGGTGACAGAATCTAATCAAAGTATCTGTGGAAGATTTTTTAATGGTTTATTGTTATGAGACTTTTAGCCACAAGGAATTTAAATATAAGTATTTTGTAAAATTAATTCTTCTTTTTCTTTTCCTTTTGAAACAAGACTTTTACCATCTTAGAAAAAAACACCTTCAAAATTAAAACCAGAATGCTGAAAAATAGAAGGCTTTTTATATTTTAAAATGTCCTGTTAACAATTTTTGAGAATTTGAGAAAGATCAGGAACTTTTATTCTCAGAATGTTTGGTACCAACAGTATTGAGTCATTTAGGAGACTTGCTTGTGCACTGTTTTTTGGTGGAGACATCCCAAGGGATGACACTCTATTCCTTTTTAACCTGGGGGTTACACTAAGATTTTCTTAGGCTCATTTTAATGTAGCATGATATTTAATTTTAAACATATGAATCCTCATTTTAAACATCTGAATAATCTAAAAGCATATATAGGTCACATAGACGTGAAACCAATCGTGGACACTTTCTTCCCTATTAAAAATAATTTCTAATTCAAGGTTTAAACTTAGGATGCACTTACCAGAGGTCTCTCAGTAAAGCTTAACTGAGTTGCCTAAGCATGTGAATGTAGAATTCAGTTTAAAGTGCCTTTGAATCCTGCAGAGAAACAAGGTGGTCTTACTGCTGAAAAGCATCAAAAGGATTTTGGATTTCAGGGAGAGTATTCACACAGAAAGGTAAAGCACTTTACATAACAAGCCTTACATTCACACCTTTCAGCTATTTTGGTTTTAACTTTCCCAAGTTCCCCAGGTTGACATGCCCCAAATTCATGCATGTCTGTCTAAAGTGTAAGTCTGTTGCTGGTTTTACAATGTGCTTTGACAAATCGTGAAGAGACCAAATCTTCTTTAACAAATTCCTTAAGATTCTTATTTTTAAACCAGGTTTGAAACAGGAATCCAAACCTATCCAAATCACTGATATTTTGATTTTCTTAGTACTCCCTTGTTAGAAACAGCTTTATCCTTTATCATAATTGCTATAATTAGGAGCAAGATTTGGATACTTTTTCAAAGGATAAAACTACTGCAACATTTTACTTACTGCCTGGACAATGCGCTATTAATTCCAATGAAGTCTTTTTGACATTAAAATGGATTTGCACTGAAGGGCAAGCATCACCTCCATATGCATCCAGACTGCATTCTAATCCATCACATTACACATTTATAGGTGTCTACCATTGCTGGATTGCTAAAACACTCAGCCATAAAAAAAATGTCCGTATGAAAAGCTGGTTTAAATTTCATGCATTTTTACTTACAAAGTGTCTGGTTAGATGAGCATGAGCTTCTGTGAAAGAAATCCTTTTGGAACATGAATATGTAAGAAGCTATGAAAATTACATGAACAGCAGTTTCACTATTACCTTCTCTTTATTCTTTGCTGCTAGGTGAGTTTTAGACTCAACTAATTTGCAAATATCATTAAAATTCTTTTCAAAGTTTTATGGCATTGCATATTAGTAAATAAGAACACTACCTTTCTTCTTGATGTAAAAACATGTGCATAGCTGATTTCCCAGATGAGGAAAAAGATGGCTCAGTGGACAATAAAGCATCAGCTGTGAACTTACTGTACATACTAAAATTATTCATCCTGGGGTAAATTTTCAAAAGCAATGTGAATGGATGCATACCCACAGCTCTGATTATTTGTTAATGGGATTTCTATGAGTGCCTTCCATTCATGCTCTAGAAAATTATCCCCTACTTGTCTGTCATAAAAATCTGGTTTATTTCCTTATTTATTTGTTTATTTCCTAATATGAAAAGTAACAGCTTAGAGGGCATGGTAGGATGGCTTGGGTTGGAATGTCTTAAACCTCAAAGATCGTCTAGCTCCAAACCCTCTGCGGTGGGCAGGGACACCTTCCACTAGACCAGATTGCTCAGAACCCCATCCAGCCTGGCCTTATATATTGAAATATCTCTCAGTGAGAAAAAATAATCCTGAACTAGGTTTTTCAGCCTTTAGAGCTGATTTTGCAGTAATATTTTCCATTTCCTGTAATTAGAATTAGTACAACTAACAAAATAATGAGTAACTGAAAAAATTTGACATGCCAGGTAAAGTATTATGCATAAAGGGCTATTTTTAAAGTAATATTATTTATATAAGGCATTTTAAATAATACTATGAAAAGATATCCTGTTATAGTATAAATGTGGTATAATGTGATCTGGTGGTATAAAAAAATAATATATTCTAGTTTTAAATATTTTGCTCGTGAAAAATAATGCACATATATCTGTCTTACAATGCTAATCTGTCCCAAAAAGCTAACAGAAAAGTATATTAAATTCAATATTGTTCTCTATTCTCAATAAATAGACATACTGCAAAGTTTCACTTCACAGAATGTATGTGGGTTCTGCAGAGGCATTGTGTGTTCATGGGATCAGAAAATGCAGTCTTAATACTTCATCAGCATGGACAACACTCTTAATGCTGAGGTCCTTCACAGAAAAGGACAAGCTCTAGTTCTTGAAATGCCTAAGTTTCCACCTGGGGAGAATTAGCTTTTCCTTTTTTAATTTCCTGCTAATCTCCCTTTCTTTCATTCTTCTCCTCAAAAGGGCTAAGAATTTCGATCACAAAGCCATCTGAGGTCTATAGCAATATAGAGATGTACACAGAAAATTCTTGTGAAGACAGGCTGCCCCTGCTTGTCAGCCTCTCAGCTTCAGTGCGTAACATCACAACTAATATGTTAGGAAAGCCCAGGCAGAACAAAAATGTAGATGGTTTAGCTGTTTGGCCACTTCTGGTTTTGTGGGATAGAATTATGGAGAAGTGTAGCTAGTCTTTCTATTAATCTTCTCTTCCTCCGTCCCCCAGTGTGACAAAACCTGACTCCCCAAAGAGCTGGGATGTCAGGGAGCCAGCACCTCTCCCTGCAATTATAGCTTTCATTCCTTTTGCATGATATGGGAAAAGGTATTGAGAATTACAGTATATAAATTCCAAATAGTTAAATTTCTAATTACAAACTAATGATAAGGGCATAATGATTAAGAAAGAAAAAAGTCAGGACAACGGTAATACATTCGTACTATAGCCAGCAATGTACCAGATGCTATAGATGTTCTAGATATATTTGGCCTTTTTGCTTTCCATGTCTCTCTTATGCGTTTAAGATTTCAGAGATTTTATCAGATGTCTCGATTTTAGTAATTAGATTATTTGGACTAATTTTTTTTTATTTTTCAGGACATTCAAAATAATGTTGCGATAAATTCCAGAAGTTGTTCACTTTGCCTGGGTAGAGCAGGTTTTCTGAATAGCAATGCTATCCAAACCTCAGACATCTTTTAGACTCCCATATCCACTCTTTTGAGAGCTTTTTTTGCTAGCATTTGAGGATTAAATGTGTTTGAATATTGGAGAAACCCTTCAGATGAGCTGCAAAAACTTAGTCAAAAATGCATACTTAAAGGATGCACAGCAAGGGAAGGTGAAAGGGAGGGTATAGGTCAAATAATGTTCTAGGGAAATAACGAATTAAAAACCCATGAAAAACTCATGGTTCATGCTTGTTCCAGACCACAGGACTAGTAATTGGGAAAAACTATAGTAGGCACAAAACAACCAAAAAATTCATTTTTGGATCTGTTCTGAACAAAAAATATTGAAATACAGTGATCGAAGTAACAAAGTATATTGTCATATTTATTTTACCAAATTGTTGAAAATTGTCAAGAGATTTTCTGTAACCTAAAAGCAAATATCTTTCAATGTGTATTTGTTTTTCTTCATCATGTAACCCAGCATAACCTGATGGTAAATTCTTTTTTTTAAACTGTTTTTGAGAAGGTAGTAGCAATGAGAAAAAGTACATAATAATTTAACTTTAAGCATGTGACCTTTCTGAAGACATATCAGGGAAAGTATTTCCAGGGATGGAATATAGAATATCTTGGTACATATTAAAAGATATAAACTTGTACAGAGCAGAAGAAATTCTGTTCAGCTCAGCCAGACAAAATACAACAGACTGAACAGGAAAGCACTAATATTTTTTAGATGCGTAATGTTCTTACAAATGGCCCATGCTGTGCTAATAAAACTATTGTGACTGGGAGCTTTTGCAGAGAGAACTGACAGATGAAGCAGAGTTAAGTACTTTTTCAGACAAGCTACTACAATAAATCATTAAAGCGCACAAACAATCATCCTTCATCAGCCTGGGATTTTTTTTATAGCAATTGCAAATCGAAAACAATGTAAACAAACAAATCGACAACTAATGAACATTCCCCCACTGCTCACTGTAAATAGATCTACAACTTTAGAAGAACACTTTATCCAACACATTGTCAACTCATTGTAAACACATCTACAACTCATAAACAACTCATTACACAGTATGTTGTCACCTCATTGCAATTAAAGTTGAATGCTAACTGTACTGCATTTCCTTGACTGAATCAATTCAGAAGCATGGAAGAAAATGTCTAGATGTATTAGTCCAATAAATTGCAGGACTTTTACGAGTATCTTCGTAGTGTAATTGGAGTTTCTTTTGCATTTTTTAATGCAAAAATTGAAAAAATCGCATCACTTCCTATTCTAGCTTACATCTACATTTATTCAGTTAGGCTTCCAATTTACTTATAACAGTTTCTATGGAAATTTTTTAAATAAGAAAATATTCCCCCAAAGGTTGTAAAACTCACAAGTTTCCTTGGAATAGTTAGGCATAAACTATATTTGACAGTCTTGTTCATTTTTTTTTTATTTATTCATCTGTCTCACAGTTTCTAATGCTGAGGATTTCTGCTTGAAGTATTACTTGTATTTGACAATACAAATGTAATTTGACTTCCCAAATGGTCTCTCAAATGTTCTCATTTTTGGGGAAAGAGGTCAGATGGAGTAATAAACTGGATGAAGGTTTATATGTTCAAGTTTTAATTACCTCACTTCAGTCCAGCCTTTGCAGGCAAATGTTATGGTGCTGTGACAGAGCTATGGTGAGCGAAAATTATACAGCTAAAGTGAGAGAAAGAAAGCAGAAGTTAATCATTCTATTTCTAGACCTCTCACTGATTAGAAAGCACAGTCCTACAATTAGGAAAGTTTAAAAAGACTCAGAGTTTAATTGTTTAACTTGTGCCTAACTGAGATACGAATGAATGTGGAGTGGCTTAAGTAAAATTCCTGGAAGTTAATGATAATTTGGAATGGTCAATTAATGATTTATTATCTATATTTATTACAAATATAAACTCACTTTTCAGCAAAGTGAGTCTATTATGGAATTTCTGGGTTAGCACTGAGAGCTGTAAAGAGCTTTCTCATTCCTTTTTGATTTTTTCCCCACTCATACGTCAACCATGCAAATGTAAAAATGTAACTTTTTCTCCCTAATCAGGCTTCATGTAGTCCTTATGAACTCTGAAAGTTATTTCTTAAATAGTTAAACTGATAAAATGTGCAACTGAAAAAGAAAGATAAAAAAGTCAAAGAATCCAATAAATATTTGCATTTGAATTTGGAAATATGCTGAGTCTCATATTGGCATATCATTAAGTATTGTCTAGTTCAATGGTTATGAGACAGAAACCTGTCTTTTAAGACATCTCAGGAGTTTTTTGGGGGTTTTTTTGTAATTTTCTGTTAAAAAAGAAAAAAAATGGAAAGTTTCTCATACAATGTCTTATTTCTTAACTATAGATATCATAAAACATTGAAACAGTACCTAAGGATGTAATGTTGTCTCTAAGGCAAAAGCCTAAGAACAGGTCATATTTCTGTTTAAAATTTTAATTTAACTTGCTGATCAGTTATGGTCTGGATGAGGGAATTCCTCAATTGTTTTCCATAAAACACAAGATTAGATTTTTCACAGTGGTTAATTCTGACCTTGATTGATAATAGGTCATATTGTGCCTAGAAAACAGCAAGAAACTTCGAGTCAAATAAATGAAAGAGCCTGGGGAAGAAACAGAAATTTTTTTTAAAAAAGGAAGAGAGTTGTTTGACTATATCAAACCAAGAAACTGCTTCACAAGTCAAGAGATTTCTTTGATGAGTCATAATTTAATCAATATCACTTTTCATTTATTCTTATGTTTGCCTATGTGCTGTTTGATGCAGATATTCTATGCTACTGAAAATTATTCCCACCAACATATTGTAATGTATCTTTTATTCTACATTTTAAAATAGACTGACAAAGGTAAGAAAAGAAACCAATAATTATAATGCACCTTGTAATTATAAAAAAATTAATAAATCACAGAACTGAACTTCTTATTCTTCTCAGAGAGGAATTAAATTTTCAC